>NC_056745.1:262189285-262259285 GCF_019279795.1 Protopterus annectens | reverse complement strand
TAAATTGATGCCATAATTACATCTTCTGCTCTTCAAAATAGGATTTGAAAGTGCAAAATCAATTTGCTGAAGTTCTCATGAACCATTTTTTACACTGAATTCAGGCATTGCCCTTACTTAAAGCCTATTGCACAATAAAGTAAAGGTTTTAAGACTGCAGACTCTAACCCATGAGCTTTCTTCATAGTAAAAAAATTACACAAGGTTTACTTTTGTATTGTACAATATTATGCAAGCAAAAGTTCTTATCTCCCTAATGACTGCAGCTCAGTGTTTTAAGTTCAGACTGCATAGATAAACATGAATTTTTCTTGTTGTCTGGTTCAGGCTTGGAGATTATTTGCTTTATGCTGGCATAAAAGCGAATCCTTGTCTTTTATCAAGCTTCACTGATGGTCCTAACTGCCCATGCTGAGACAGTTCTGTCATTAAAATACCAAGGCCAAATAAACAGCTGAGCTTTATGGTTCAAAGACATTGCCTTTTAGTGGGTCAACAAGAGCTTTAATGACCATCCAGCATGTTTATAGGCAATTTCAATGATCTTCTGACTGCATTTGTTAAACATGGATACTACCCCATCGCATATCTGGGGAATTAAGAAATAATATTACCATATTTTGTGTGTTATTGGCAAGGCTCGTAAAGGCTCTTGTGTCATTAGCCTAGTAATCACCTATGAACCTATGAAACTTGTCTGGGGTTCTAGATAACCGACATTTCATTATTCAGTCATAATAATAAGATATGCACTAAGAAAATAGTTTGCAGAGTTAAGCTTTGAAAATGATCAATAACTAAGTTCTTCATTTTAAACCTAAAGGTTACCATGAAAACCTGGTCACAATCTCCACACATTCTATGATTTCAGAAGGTGTAGATTAAGATGTAATGTAAAAATACTTCAAATACCTCTTAATTTTGTCAAGTTATGACTGGAAAAAATAAGTAGGTTACTGTTATTTTTGCCAGTAAAGGCACACAGCGCTGAAACAATTTATTTTCTAACATCTTCTAGAAGAGTACATGCACACTGCATTACTAAATTACATTATCTGCATTAGAAAAAAAGTATTAGAAGATGCAAACTGAAAAAGTTAAAAAAGGTTTATTGCTGCAACTTGGCAAAAAAGGTGGGGGATTCAGAATGGAACAGTAATGCAACAGTTCTGCACAGTCAGAATTGTGAGATGCATCTCATGGGTATTAGGTATGCAGAAGCAACAATATTGGATGGAACTGCCTGGGAAAGTGCAACATAACGAAGCCATGCATTCATGAAAATGGCAGTTATCAAATCATGTAAATTTGGTAGAACTCATTACAATAGGGCATGTTACCTGGACTCATCGATGTAAGCGCAGTGTGTTTGTCACAATGCACATTTGTTTGTGCATAGAAGCACCACTGTTGTGCAACACAAGCACAGCTGACAGCCCATACAAGGGCTAAGCAACAAAATGGCAACTTTGTTTACTTTATAAATAGGAAAGGAGTGGAGTGGTAAGTCAGAATGAGGGAAGTGCAAGGGGAAAAGTGGCATGAGATGGAGGAAGGAAAGTCTTTTTTTTTTGGAAAAGGTGCCACAGCTGGCATACACATACTGGAGAAAGCAGTAGCATGGACTTCACACACAGTAGTGTGGGTCTGCTACCCGTTAGTCAGTCAACCACTATGGTAGTGCACTGGTAACAAAGCTCTGTGCAGGTATGGATGTGACTGTACATGCCCAGTGTATAGGCATGGCATGGAGTGCTATGCAGACTTGCTACTCCAATGCTTTGTAAGTACAATTAAGAGACAGTCATTTTCAGAGTGATAAAATCCATTGTTGTGCTGATTGTGCTAAGCAAATTCATACAGGATGCGTAGCAGTGCTTTCACAATAACGGACTACAATATCTATGGTATGGGGGCAGAGGCTATTGACAGGCAGGGATACAAAGTGTATCTGTACTGTATGGGGGATGTGCCAAGAATGTTAGCTGTGTTCTCTCTGTATTATGCACTTCCAAATAAAGATGTGAACTGGCACACACGACTCTAAATCAAGACAGAGATTGGGACCTTTGTAAATAAATGCTTCGGTCTTCTGATGTGTTTATACATCATGATGATAACAAATCATTGATAATGTCAAGTAAACATGTTTAATCGGTTCTGGCAGAGAAAAGTCATGTACAATACCAGATGGATCAGATAAATTGACAGGGTTTGTGTCTAGACCCATAGCAGCAATAACAACATTTACTGCTAGGTAAAGACAACCTTGCCATGTTTCTTTGGGGGGGGGGGGATTTAGCATGAACAGTCCATGTACTGGCTGCCCTAACCCACCTGTGGGAATCTATAATGCTAGGGATAGCAGAAGGGGTCATTTTGTACTGCAATAATGCTAGGGATAGTTGGACTGGTCATTTTGTGCTGCAATAATGGCAGGGATAGCTGGAGTGGCCATTTTGTGCTGCAGTAATGCCTGAGATAGTGGTCATTTTGTGCTGCAACACAAACTGGACAGGTATATAAGCGGTAGCACACTATGCTACAGAGGTCTAGATGACATCCACAGGGAACTGAGGAGTTCACAGTGGCTATTTGGGTCATGTTGTAGATGGGACTAGGTGCAGTATTTTCTGGGGAAACTTGCTGATATCTCTGTGATAATCACAACACAAACACATGGTGCAGGTTGTGCAGGTGTTCGATGTAGAAATCATGGGATCTGCCTGAATGGTGATCAGACACATTGTTTATTATATCCTGCACAGTACACACCAACTAGTGATTGATAGAGTAGAGGTCCTTCCTGTTGACATATTGGGAACTGTGTGGAGCAGGTAGGACCTTGAAGAAAATATGGGTGCAGTCAATACTCCCTTGATCCTCCAGGATGTGGTCTACAAAATAAAATGCCGGCATAGTGATGTTTCTATCCTCTGAAGTCTGTGGAAACCACACGTTTTTCCACATGATGCAGTGTGACTTCAAGGACCTGATGTAGGATTTTGTGAGGCAAGTTCCTACAAAACTTCTATTTTTCCTGACAACTGCTGGAAAGTCACCATAACAAGAATGGTTAATATTGCACTGACCTAACTGTTCATTGGACAAGGCATTCTATACATCCTGCACTATTCCATGTCAGGATGACACGTCTACAAGTTCTGATACAATATGTATGTCCACACAGTTACATTCAACTATCTCTCTTGAATAGATGATGCTAGGTCAGTTCTGGATGGACCTGTCTGCAACACAGATAGACAATATGCAACTTTGCAGACACTGGCTGACAGAGATGCCACTAATGTGTTCAGCTAAAGCAGATGCTACTCCTCACATCTTAACATGGACATTATTTTTGTTCACTAGAATGTCATGGTGTTCATGGTGTACAGATTTGTTCACCATAGCTCATCACACAGTTTTTAAACATTTCTTAATCATTTTGCTGTATTGTATTCTCTGATCTGAATTCATAATTAGTCTCATTTCCATAATGTCTCTCATTTGCATGGTTATTTGCATACAATATTCTAAGTGTCTCTAAATTACTTCCTCCGTGCATGTTACCGCTCACTTATTTCACCTAAAGCACGCCACCAATTCTTTCTAAAGCCCTCTTCCAGGTGTCTTAAAATGAACAGTTCAGTAGAATACATGTGTAAGTAAACAAAGAAAGGCTGTGATAAGCAGTACAAAACAAGGTTGACAGATGATAAATCATTCTGGACAACATTAGAACGGTACTGAAAGAGAAAACTGAAACTAGCAGAAATACTATTTTACTTTAAAGGACATAACTGGACCTGTTTTACACTTTGGGCACATACTAGATGACATTAATACAGAGACTAAAAAATAATGCAGAGTGTATAACAATGATTCCTTCAAAGTTAATTAAGTTCACAAATACAAACTTAAGCCTCAGTGATGAAGAAAAATGACTGGGCATGCATTTGTTTCTTCTTGGAAATGAATGTATGCTCTATTCCAAGGGACTGAACCCTTCAAGCATGACACAGTTTAATTAAAGAAATAATCCAAAGTAATAAATGTGGTAAACCACAAAGCAGTACGTGATGATAAATGTACTGTGTAGGTTAGAAAGTAAATTGATATTATAGCAATAACCCATGGCTGGGTGTGGGTAATGCTGGATTTAACATGGTTGGCATGGTTTGGTCACGAGGACAAAGCCTGAGGGACCAAACAAAGCCAACCGTTGGTAAATATAGCATTACCCACACTCAGATGTGAGTTATTGCTATTATACAGTGACATCATTTAAGAAAAAAGTTACTTATGTTTCCTAAATAATGTCTTTGTATAAGGGCAGCGTGCTACTTTTCAGCATTTTTCCATGGTATCCTGGGGCTTTCTTGATGTACTGTGCATGCATATGGGACTTTCATTCCCACGCTTAAGCAGTATATCAATGCTGTGTAAAGGAAGCAATGGAGAAAGGTAGATCTCCACTGCTTTTTTTGTTATGGCACAATATATAGTGTTGTAACTCAATGTTTAGCAGCTTTGTGATTATTCGTTAATATGTTAAGAGAATTATGTCTTTAAGAATTCATGATAATAAGTACAATGTTAAGTTAGTAATAGTGTAAGCACCTGCTTGCTTGGATCAAGGGATCAGACAAGTTTTAAAACCTCAAATTATTTCCACTATTGAACATTTCAGGTAAAAAGTTGTTAAACTATTTAAATAAAATTGAATTTAATATAGCAACACAATCACCTGGAAATGTTTTCTCTCTCAAAAAAAAAAAAAAAAAACAGTGCTGAACCTAACATTCCTTGTTGTTGTACCTCTCACATCTAGCGATCCGGTTCTACTTGAGGTAAGAAAAGAGCTCTGACACCAAAAACAGTATCTCTTAATCAAAGTTGTCTTCATCTGCAATGTCTCTTAGCAGTATTAAACAAGAAGGCTCTGTAAATAATTTATACATATCAGGAGTATTGCTTATTTCTAGATTCCTGACTTATTTTAATAGTGACAAGACCATTTGACTGTTATTGCCCTTCATCTTTTTTACAATTCCTGGCGGTAGTATATGTTTTTGAATACGGCAGTTAGCGCAGAGGATCAAGCATTCCTCTTCTTTTTATCACCATTGCCCAAAGCCTAGAATGTTGAAAATGTGTCATTTTAGACGTGAGCTATCTCTGTATAGTAAATGAACATACACTTATGACAATTATGAAGGTTAATGTCGATGTATTGTTGTCAAGCACTAGTACTTTTAATTTACTTATTAAAATTTCAGTGTTTAGATGCTTTGTATTCATGTTTTGGTGTAACTATATTCAGATTTTTGCTTCGTATTTTTAGTCCGTTCCTCATAAAATTTGTGTTTTTCTGGCAAATCACTGAAGATTGAAATCACTAAATAACGACATACATTTGAGTTTCAGACATTCTTTCCTTCAGAAAATGCATGGTAAGACATGTCCTGTTATTCTAGCAACTTTCTAAGTTTATAAAAGTAGTATCTAAAACCTGTCCCTATTTTGGGGCCTTTGTTCTCTCATTACTTTAGGCTTTTCCAGATTTCTTGCACTAAGAGATTTAGAGGTATGGTGATCTACCAGTTAATATGTACACAGAGTAGCACTATGGGCAAAATGGCAGGGGGTTATGGGGGTTTTGGAGAGAAATCTTGAATTTCAGTTATTTGAGACCATGAAATCGAATCCACACAACACTGAAAGCCCAAAAACGCGAAGTCCAAAACCGCAAAATGTAAAACACAGAAAACACAGCAAACACCGGACCACACATATACCACAACACAAACCACAAAATAAACAAGCAACACAATACACATCCACACACCTACATCACAAATAAGCAGGGAGGCAAGCTCACCTGCCCCCTACTTATATATACTAACTCCAAGATCGCACAAACATAAAACAAAAGCAAACTCACACACACACATTCTACAGTCCCTCACACACACACACACACACACACACACACACACACACACACACACACACACACTCAAACTCTCACCCAAAACCCTTACAAAACACTCACTTACCTGACATTACACCTAAATCCACACATGGCACTGCACACCATCCAAATACAACCCCGGACACTACGTAGCATAAAGCCTTAACCCCATATTTGAGATATTCAACTTCACGATTATGCACTTAACGCTAATTCAAAACTTCGACTTTATAGTCTCGAGATACTGAAATTCGACATTTCAGTATTTCGAGACTATAACTGTGGTGGTGGTGCTGCGGTAGCATTGTCACCTCACAGTAAGACATTGTCCTGTTCGATTCTCAGCTAGAGCGTCTTCTGTGTGGAGACATGTGTGAATGGGCGTACCTTCATTGAAGGTTGTGCGTCAGGGCCAGCAACTTGGCATGTAAAAATCTACTGCCAATCATTAGCAGACCAGAGTTCCGCTGTGGCATGTCTACATATCTATCTATATATATATGTATATATATATATATATATATATATATATATATATATATAGATATATATAGATATATATATACATATACATATATATATGTATATATACATATATGTATATATACATATACACACACACACACACACATATATATATATATATATATATATATATATATATATATATATATATAGATATATAGATATATATATATATATATATATATATATATATATATATATATATATATATATATATATATATATATATATATATATATATATAGTTTGGCGGTGTGGAGTCTTTCCCAGCTAACGATTATTTTTGCTTTTTGCAATCTTAGGAATGTTAGTTTTGATTACTGACACTACCAACTTTTTAGATGTTTTGTGTTTGAATAATCATGAATTAATTAAATGAGATGATTATTCACAGTGTAGCCCAGACAATGTTGTTGACATGAAAGATATTTTAACATTCATGTTTGCATACTTTAGGCATTGTGCTAAATAGGTTTAAAAAAGCTAGCTTCTGCATACAAAAGAACTAAGTGCCTATTTTGAGGAACTTAAGTGTTATTCCTAGACCATTAGAAAAATATCATAGGTCTACAGCCAGTCTGACAGAAAGAACAAGTAACTTAGGAAGCATCAAAACTGAATAACACAAAATACTTGAAAGCTATTTTTTGGAATTGTTAAATTAGTATAGCAATTTTTGCCAAGAATGTTAGCTGTGTTATGCACTTCCAAATAAAGATGTGAACTGGCACACACGACTCTAAGTCAAGACAGAGATTGGGACCTTTGTAAATAAATGCTTCGGTCTTCTGATGTGTTTATACATCATGATGATAACAAATCATTGATAATGCCAAGTAAATATGTTTAATCGGTTCTGGCAGAGAAAAGTCATGTACAATACCAGATGGATCAGATAAATTGACAGGGTTTGTGTCTAGACCCATAGCAGCAATAACAACATTTACTGCTAGGTAAAGACAACCTTGCCATGTTTCTTTCTCCTTCTTTGAAGAATGGGGATTTTGTGTTTATACTTCAGTTTACAAATTTTCCAGACTACTAGCTATGCATTTTTTTGTTTAATGAGATGAAAGTTATACCACAAATATAGTTTACAAGAAATCAGAGATGGTCAGTGCTGTTGAAAATAAAAGAATATAACATGTTTCACTGTCTGGGCAATATGCTTGAAAAAACAGATAACTTAACTAGGATGCTACTGTCTCTGAGTAACAATGCTTTATCTGCAGATAGAAAATAGGTAGATAGAAAAATGCTGATCTGTTCTAATCTGGATACTGTTCCAGCAACAGCTAAAGGTACAATGATGTCCTGAGTTTTAGACTACATTATGTGTGGTTTTCCAGTGTAGAGACAACCCAATATCACACCTTAACTATGTAGAAAGTATGAACTTAGTGTACAAGATGGTTGCATTCCCTGGGAAGCTATAGTTATAATTTTACCACATGACAGACAAACCGTGCTTTCATAATTACATGACTACCATCCTTGAATTGCTCACTTTAAAGTATTGTTTGTTCTGCATGCCTACTGACCATTAACACAACCTACATGGGTATACCTGCTCATTGTCCATTATGCAGCAAGAAAAGAAAGCTAAAGAAACTGTGTGGTCATTATATAGGCAGTTAGTAGAGCTTTTTTGCCCTTAGCCCTGCTGTTCTCCCCCTTGCAGATACCTCTAGTAGCACTCAGGGGTAGGTATGCAACAGGTTCAGCAAGGGCTGACACTTACCAACACACTGCTTTAACCCCTCAAGAAGACCTTACCCCCCCCCCCAATTTCTAAGCAAACACTAACACACCTAGTGTCTCATTTCTAGTCTGCTTCAGGAGTCTGTGATGGTATTTGTACCACACAGATACCTATCCGTAACCCCTCCCTCAGTTAGAAGTGAGCAGGCAGGCAATATCACACCATTCTTCCACACAGTTCCATTCACATGAAACATATTGGAAAATATATATGTGGTGGTTAAGCATGGATTATAACACTAAAAAGGTAGTCAGTTGTTTATCATGCCAATAGCACAGGAAATGTCTTACCACTTCTCTGCTACCTTCTTGTGAATATTTAGAAAACCTACAGGAAGCACTTGACATTGACTGAACTCATCTGTTTCTTGAAAAGAAATTTCTCACCAATATGTATGTTCACTTAAAGTACATATACGTGCAACTCTATACTAGCATCAGCTTTAGGAACAACTACCGAAAACATACGGATAAATGTCTGTGCTCATGTTATACTAGAAATCATTATATCAAAGACGGCAGTGTGATGTATAAATAAGGAAACCGCAGAATGTATAAAGAAGACTAGATGCATTCACAATACCTCTGCTCTGTGTGACTTCTCACTGAAACCTTCTCTGACCAAACCCTCTTCCTTGCTTTTTCATGTCGCTTCGTTCTATTCCTGGACACTGAATTAGATACCTCCATTATCTTCCCTCATATCAGGCTTCTTGGGCATTTATAAATACCCCATGCCACTGGCTAGTGCCCATGGCTCAGGGAAGCCCTCCCTTCGTTATGTTTGCAGCACCCCCATCTTCGTTTGCAGATTCATTGCACTATATTAAATATGATTCAGATGTGTTTCCAGTCACCAGTGTATATACTTCTTTGCTATGTTCTATGTCCATTTAGCTTATGTCTACTGCCTTATTTCCTACCCACATTTTTCATTATGTACATGTCCTCCCATTTCCATCTTAATTTGACCACTGTGTGACTTTCAGCAAATCACTTAACCAGACAGTGACCCCAGGCTGAGTTTGAAAAAGGTCTGTGAGGATCGGTGCTTTACCCTGGTAGCAAATAAATAAACTTCACGAGTCAAAAGAAGACCTTATCAGCATGATAATCACATTTCCTTCAGAAAGACATTGCCTAAATGTGAGTTTAGGGTAGCTGAATCAAAAATATTATTCAATTTTTTTTTTGACAACCATGCTACTGAAACTGCATTCATTCAACATGCATTTGTGTGAGAATTAAAGCTGCTCCCCCATCCTACTACAAGGGGTTCAGCAGTAACTCTTATACTGACTATCGGAGACTATAAATGTAAAAATACCAACGTAGAGAGGACACTTTCTTTTTAGTAACTGAAATGTTTCCCACTTTATAGCAATAAGCATTGACAGAATTAATGGAAAGAAATGTTTTGCTACTTGTCACTTTACCCGTAATATGGAATGTGTGATCTATATCCTGAAAGTGCTTTGGCTTCTCTTTTTTGACACTTCTGCTGTAACAGTACTCAAGATCTGCATGCTTGTGATTTAGAATAACTTGTACTTGATGTTATAAAAGATAACATTATTAACGATTTGTTGTTATGCGCAGATATTATTTATATTTTAAAATATTATACTCTAAACCAAGAGGACTAAATATTGATTGCATTTGTTTCTGATTGTTAACACTTTAATTAGTTACTTTTAACTGTAATGGATTCTGCTTTATCTGTTGTCTTAGTCTCCAGAAAAGACTTTGCAGAAAGACCACAGATTGAATAAAATTTGTAGGTATTTTACAAGGAAGTTTTAATTGCTTTGCAGATATTACTTTATGTTGTATCATTTGCAAGTACAGGAAGAGGCTGCAATGAGGCTTAACTAGGTATAGGAATCAAGGTGGTTTTAATGGCTTTGTTGTCAAATTAACTTCCAACCAGATCAGTGATATTTACAATTAAGATAGCCTGTATCAATTAATTTTACATGGAAATCAAACTGGAATCTTTGCTTTATAAGGCATTATTTGGGGTGGGGGGTGGGGGGGGGCCCCCTACAAATTTTAATGTGCTAGAACCTATAACACACTTGCTCACTGCTGCCTGTTATAAATAGGAAGTGCTGTAACTCCCACTAGCCAAGTCTTATGCAATTACTTAGCCATCTCAGCACTCTGCCTATCTAACTATATAACCCCACCAGAGCCCTAACTGTAGCCCTAAAATTCTCAGCAGGTTCATAACCTGATTCTTCATTCCCTAACCCTAAAACTCCAACCCCCTTCATAACCATAAAGTCCCCAATCACTCCCTAAACCTAAAACTGCAGTACCTCTACCTAAACCTTAACTCCCTGCTTGCTCCCTAGCCCTAAGTTCCTCTCCTGCTCATTAACCCAAAAACTCTCCTGCTGCTCACTAACCCCAAAATTCATCTTCTGCTTCCTAACTGTAAACGTCCTTACCATTCTCTAACCCTAAAACTCCACCCTCTTTTTCCTAAACCTAAATCCCCTTCCTGATCAATACCTGAAACCCTACTCTACACTCCCAACCCCTCCCACTCTTTGCCCTTGGGTGGCATACTTACCTTACTCAAGCTCAAATAATGTGTTTGGGTAAGGTGCAACAGATCCGATCTTTCCAATCTTCCCCCAAACTCATATTTGAGTTGAGCAAGTGCAGCAGGCCATCCAAGTTGCAAGATACTTGAGTCTTTAGCTTTGAGACAGTCGTCTTCAAAAGCTTAGGACTTGGGTGCTTTTAGTAGGCCTGCTTTTTTTTTAATACAAAACACTCTCATATCAAAATGATGAGAAAGTCAGAAAGCAAAAAATTGGGATAAAGAAAGAGGACAACTTTGAGCAGTCACTAAAAAAGATTTTCCTGAAACCATCATTTTAATAAATAAAATAAGTATTGTGACCTTTCTTATATAGCAGGATTGTTACACAGCAAACAGGTCAATGTACTTATGATACTTTTCAACAATGAAATTACATATTTGATAAAAATGGAGAAACACCTAGCAGCTTAGTATAGTTGCAACTACTATATATTTGCTTATAAACATATAGTATTCTATTCTACTCAAAAATATTTCCACTGACACCACTCCTGGATCTGACAACATAAACCCATGGCTCATATATCACTGCAGGAAGCATCTATGTCTTCCTCTTACCCAAATATATAATCTGTGACTCTCACAAAACATCATGCCACAGATTTGGAAAACTGCTCTAATTAAACCCCTCCCAAAGCAAACTAATCCAGAAGACACCTTTCAGTTCTGTCCCATATCCATCCTCCCAATTCTGGGCAAACTTCTTAAATTAGTCTACACCCATCCTTCCCTCTATATCCAGCAGTACCTTCTGTTTTTACTCCAAACAATGCGGATTCTGGCCTGGATGATGTACTATGACAGCACTTTGGTTCCTAACTGATGACATCTTGCTAAACTCTCACAGGTGTCCTATTTATAGACCTGACAAAGGCATTTGACCTCATTGACCACCATCTTCTGCAAAGCAAAATAACTGAAATTGGTATCAGTCCAGATGCTGCTCCCTGGTTTAAAAACTTCCTCACTGACAAACACTTCACGTTAAGATAGGATCTTCACAATCAGAATCTGCAGCTGTTACCAAAGGTGTACAACAAGGATGCATTATTGCCACCTTCCTTTTCTCTATATTCATTAACAAACTACCTTGTGACCTCTCCCATCTCTTACTTATCCTCTATGCTGATTACATGGTCATTTACTGATCAGGCCATTCTCACATCAACATTTAATGCCACCAGTCAGAATTATATGAGCTCTACAAATGCCTCATAAACCATAAACTAGTTCTCAACCCCACCAAGACCAAAACTACAATTTTTTGGAACTCCATAGAAAATTCAACAACCTCCTAACTTATTAACTATCTTTGACATACACAACCATTTCATAGAGGTAACCTCCACCTTCAAATAGCTAGGACTATGGCTTCATCAGTCACTAGACGTCCATTTCCACCTAGACAAAATGAAAGCTAAACTGAACTCCCTCGTCTTCTGAGCCAAAAAGATATCCCCTTTTCTATTCCAACTAGCCAGAGCATCCATTGACAAAGGAGTGCTCCTTTTTCAATATGGCTCCCAGTTTTTACTTCTTCCAAGAAAAATACTGCCACACTCCAGAGTGTCTCTAACAGCATTTGCTGACTCATTGCATACTCACCTCTCTTGTGAGCATCACTGTATCACCCTAAAAAAGCTAAATGGCTTCTCATAAAACAAAGAACTAACCCACTTTTAGGATCCTAACTTTACAAAGTATTCCAGCTTCACATATCTACTCCCCTTGCAGCTAGACTTCCTGAGAAAACCTCCTCATACAACCTGAGACACTAGTCATAAGTCATACCAACAAACTCTACAGCACTGCACATGCGTTCTTCTCTCGGGGACCTACTGTTTGGCAAGCTCTCCCCATCAACATCAAGGAAATCAACACTTATTCCAAATTCGGAAGGCAAATAAAGAAGCACTTCTTCATCCAAGCCAAATGCTGTTGCTTCAACACAGGACATAACACCTAACCTATCACCTTTCCAAGTCTCCTCCTCTTCCAAGATTCACTGGAGATTGACCCACTTTAGAAACTAATGTGCATATTGTACATTACACTCTGCTTGATTGTACATTGCACTGTGTTTATTCACTAGAATATATATATATATATATATATATATATATATATATATATATATATATACATATATATATATATATATATATATATATATATATATATACATATATATATATATATATATATATATATATATACTGTTCTATATTCTTTGTTTGTGAAATGTTTTCTATTTCACCTAGGCTGAACCTGAAATTGGTCAATATTGATCAGTGCACTACCAAGCTAAGCAAATATAAATCAAATAAAATTATTGCCATGCAGTAAATGCAATACAGATCTCTATATGGGATCCTGCACTTTTTCACCGTGTGACATTCATATTTGTGATTTACGTATATGTCAGGCGGTTTCTTGATACTAAAATGAACAAGTCACATCTGCTTGAAATCATTATTGCTTATTTCTATTGGATGTGAGTCTATTACATACATACAATATAAAACTAACTGAATGTAAAAAAAGAGTCAGCATTCTGTCTTCACCTGCAAATGTCTCCAGAGTCATTAAAGTCACAGATCAATAACAGCAATAATTGCTTTAGCAGCATCATTTTTCTCCCTCGGAAGGCTTAGCCTTTGATACTTCTGCTCCTAATACTCAGCTTTCTTAACTCTAAATAGGAGACCTGGAAGATGCATTGCCAAATTCACACTAGGTGGATGACTGTTACTACATTTGACATTAAGGAGGCAGATAAATATATTGCAACACTGCACAGTTTAATGGCTGTTTCCGTGTGTCACCTTCTAGTAATAAAACATTACTTCTTTTCTTTATTTTAATTTTTAATATGTTTACTAAAATGTTATACACTGAAACAAACCACTAACAAAACAAAACAAAACAAATAGGAAGTTTTTATACAAGGGTCTACATAAGCTCTTAGTACGGTGTGTGTGTGTGTGTGTGTGTGTGTGTGTGTGTGTGTGTGTGTGTGTATATATATATATATATATATATATGTGTGTGTGTGTGTGTGTGTGTGTGTGTGTGTGTGTGTGTGTGTGTGTGTATATATATATATATGTGTGTGTGTGTGTGTGTGTGTGTGTGTGTGTGTGTGTGTGTGTGTGTGTGTGTGTATATATATATATATATATTTATATATGTGTGTGTGTGTGTGTGTGTGTGTGTGTGTGTGTGTGTGTGTGTGTGTGTGTGTGTGTGTATATATATATATATATATTTATATATGTGTGTGTGTGTGTGTGTGTGTGTGTGTGTGTGTGTGTGTGTATATATATATATATATCATTAAGATTCATTAAACAACCAGTCTAAATTGATCACATAATACAGATTAATATCTCTCTACTACTAAGCTTCAGTTTCATCCAATAACATTCTATGATTATTTTGTTTGTTTTCACCTTAATACTAGACTTTTCTTTTTGACACACAGAAAAGTGACACTATAAATTCTGTAAATGGGTGAGTCATCTTATTTTTCCAATTCCTTGTACCCTTTTTCTTGACAATTAATAAGATGCAGAGAAGAGGGAACCGAAGCTTGTGTTCTCCTCTGTTTTAATTTAATTTCTATATCCTTCTAAAACATGGCCCATCATTGCTAATACAGTTCACAGGCTCATCTGTTACTCTCTCTCCTGCCCCCCAACTATTTATCACTAAATGCAAATTTGTATATAAAGTAATAATTACAGTGGGAAGTTCACAATTCTTAAGTTACAAGATACCTGCAGCAAATAAAACCATCCAGGCATTAGAACTGTTAAATAAAGAGCATACTTGTTTTCTTATTATGATATGTGCCCTATCCCATACCTTTAATTAGCCATCACTTGTGGTCTTGTTCCTCCTCTTTATCCATAATTACAATCTGGAACATCTAAACAATGAATCAGCGACATGTATCTGTTCTCATTAGAGCCAACATAATACAAAGATATTGAAAGTGTTCAATAACATTTTCAGCTTTATCTCAGGCTCAGCAATTCAGAACAAAATTTCCCTTAATCCATTCTTGATGATCTGGCAGATAATTGACTGTATTTCATATCCATTTTATTCATATGTATTTAGTGTGTTTACTTTGGCAATGACCAGTATGAACATGAATGAAGCCATAATTGCTGAAATAATCTTCATATGGGCTACAAATTTCCATGTTGACACAACTCCCCTCAGTGTACACAAACTTCTCATTGTAGCCAAGTAAATAAGGTTGTACAAAAATGGAAACTGTTAGTTTCTATGGCTAGCAAATACATGCTGTGATGCTACTATATTAGTTTTTATGGCTAGCAGATATATGCTGTGATGCTATTACACATAAAGATGGAACCTCTTAGACAATTGCTTTGAAATGTTCATTGCTGGATCTAGGCAGTAAAAAACGGGTGAAAGAATATGAAGTGTGAAACCTTAATATCACAGTAAAATAATTAAGGTGGAGAGGTATGCAGCTATTTGGAACAGCTTAATTTGCCCACAAGGGCAGCTAGCCTTGCATTTATTTAAGAATCTATGAATATGCACTTGACAGTAATTTCTGAATGAGACCACACAAATTCAGAAGTAAAGATACAATGTATCCGCTTGGAATGAGATGATTGATACCAGAACCTGATTCACTACAAATGGCCAGCACCTTTCGTTCAACAGATTCTGCATACTGGTCAAAGGACTTGTTACCAGCAAACTGCTTTTTTTAGGCAAAGCTCACCTTCTGGACATTCTGACATAACAAAAAGGCTTGCAGTAAATTCCAGACCTGACCACATCCAGTTTGCTCTGCTCATTAACAGAAGTCGTAACAGTAAATTGTTGGATCTCAAAGTTCTACTGGATTTGACATATCTGTGTTGTAATAGAAACTCAGTTTCACTGTAGGTACATAGGTACTTATTAGGCTATTGATCTGTGAGGATCTTAAGAAACCTAACTTTACATTTTCACTTGGTAGTTTTTAGCCCTTACATTTTGCATACCAATAATCCAGAGGCAGGCAGAACAAGGATATGTTGGGATATTTACTTGTTGCCCCTATCCATGATGAGCATGGGCTCTAAACTAAGGTGAGTTTGCAGATTCCCATCCATTCATCCAAATCAGATCAAAGATCAGTACTTCACTTTATGTTGAGTGGAAGGCAGTTCCATAGAAGAGGGACTCTCTGTAAGACATATCTATCCTTCCAACATTTCTATTTATGTTGTAAAAGAGGTTATGATCTTTTGAATGCATGAACACAACCACTGGACATGCGAATGCATACTACGTCTGACTGGATAGTGTTTGTTGAGGCTCTATACGAGAGGCAGTGGTTGCCACTTAGTACCCATGTATGATACAGAGAGGAGAGACAAGATTTTAAGACAATCTGCATAGTTTTTGTGATTTACATCCTTGATTTTTTTCCGATAGAAAGTGTTGTGGTCACTCCAGTTGTGATAAGTGTTTAAACAGGCACATACTGACTGAGGCATTATATTCAAAGACTGGCTTGATGAGAGCCAAATACAGTGGAATGGTTACATCCCTGGACCTGGGTGCCATACCTTTAGATATAAGCTGTGCAATGAAAAATGACTTCCTTACAAAAGTGAATACTTGGTGATCAAAGGACAGTTCATTGCTGGCATAGGTTCCCAGACACCTTACTATGGGATGAACTTTCAGGGATGTGTTGTCAATGTGATATTTACCAGGGAAGGTATACTTACTGAAGTATACAAATGTAATTTATTGACATTTAGTTATAGTCCATGGTTTTAGGAAAGTCTCTTTTGGAGAAATTTGGTGTCCTTTGGGGAGTTTTTTATGGTACCATATTTATAGTCATCTGTAAACCTTTTAGGCCATAAACTCTTAACATTTGCTTTGACCTCCAAGAAGTAAATGCCAAAAATGAACAGCCCAAGGACTGAACCCTAAATTGAACTGCCCACCCTAATTTTCTGGGTTCTGTTTGTGATCCAATTTGCTATCCAACAAGTTACAATGGGATGTAGATTTAGCTGGGAAGTTTATCTACAATATTTGAGTGTGGGCTGGTGTCAAATGTCTTTGTGAGGTTTAGATATGCAGTGTGTACTGATCTGTCCTCATTACTTCAGTAACCTTCTAAAAGAAGTCAACCAGGGTAAGTAGCCATGATGTTCGGCATATACTTCTCAGAGGTACGGACAAGCACAGGAGGACTATGGCTGACCAAGTTCGCAGACGACTGCAAACTAGGGGCTATAATTGACTCTCCGGCTGACACAGACATCCTCCAAAAGGGTCTCACTGAGACGGATACCTGGTGTCAAAATCATGGCCTCAAGCTAAATGCCAAAAAGTGCATAGTCATCCCCTTTGGAAAAAACAAAGTACACACAAACTACCACATAGGTGGTAGCCCCCTAAATACAGAAAACATAATAAGGGATCTGGGGACCCAAGTAGACAGTAATCTCTCCTTTGATAATCACATTGCCAAAGTGGTTAGAAAATCCTTCTATGTGGCCTACCTAATCACAAAAGGGTTTGCATCCAAATCAAAAGAGGTCATTGTGCCCCTTTACTCATCACTCATCAGACCCATCATAGAGTACACCGCCCCATTTGAGATGTACCTTACAAGACACCTGCAACAGCTGGAAAGACCACAGAAGTACCTCACCAAGAGGATCACTGGCCTCAAACAGATGCCCTATGCAGCTCAACTGAAGAAACTCCAGCTGCACTCGGTTGCATACCGCCTACTCAGAGGTGATCTCTGCCTGACATACAAGGCCATGTCCAACCCAGAATTGATGGACATGCTCCACCTAAAGAAAACCTTATCCCCGCGAGCCACATGCTCTAGGGATCTAAACCTCACCACAACAATAATTAGAATGTGCTGGAGGGATAGATTCCTGTCCCAGAGACTTCCCATAGTTTGGAACAAGATTCCAATCTACATTAGACAGAGCTCCTCACTAACACTCATCAAGAGAAACCTTGACGAGTGGATGGGAAACAGAAAGTTTACCCCAGGGATCACTTCAGTGGCTCTGCTGAATAGAGGCACAGGGAACTAATCTTAGGGGGGGCTGCGAAAGCCAACACATTCTGGCTAGGCTTATAAATGCCTTTGGGCATATAGCCTAGAACCTATGAACTTATGATCTGAAACTGACAGATCTGAACTGGCTGTAAATACAACACAACATCTTTATTGCATTCCAGCACCTGTCATACATTCACATCTTCTGAAACTGTGGGGGTCTCAATAGTAGACAGAGACCCAATTATTTCTTGTTGGACTCCCAGCAACTCACAAACAGAACCTATTGAACTTCAAGTTACTTTAATCAAGGCACATTATTAATTCATAGCATGTTATGGGTCACCCTCCATGACCCAAAGGACAGCAAAACATTTATAATTTTGTCTAGTGAGCTACTCACAAATAAAAATGTCTTTTTTGATGGGTGATGTCAACTAAGCATAGATTAGCTGGGACACCTATACTACAAAGACTGGGGATGTCAAAAGATTTCTAGACTTAGAATTAATTAAAATTGGACCACATATTCTTAGCCTTGTCCTCAGTAACATCGCACCTAGTTGAATTGCTTCTTTAGTACCCTCATCTCTGGTCACATCCACTCACACATGCTTCACGGCACCAGCGTATTACTGTTTATTTCCGTTATCTTAAATGTACATTTTATAATTGAGTTTATTGTACTGGAGCTTTTCTCCTCGGGTCTCCACTGAAAATGGGCTTTTGTGCTCAGTTGGACCAGCCCAGTTATCAAATGGCAAATAAATTAAAAAACGAACAAATGAACGAATAACTAAATAATAAATGAAGTCATTAATATTCTCCTTTTGGACAACTAAACACACCACAATGAATATCGCTGGATTCTAGGACTTGACACACCTTTTAAAACAATATAATGAGCTCTCATAACTCACTTGTAAGATTTCCAGCTCCCATGTTGCCCTAGCTGTCACTAATATCAATGGATTTTACTCCTGTCTAACAAATAGCACAAGACAATCAGTCTCAGTCATAACCAGCTATATTTATTTATTTTATTTTATTTTACATTTGTTTACCAGGAATGTCTGACTGGGTCAGCAGCCTGCAGCAGAGGCCCAGGGTGAAAAAATCCAGTACATCTATAAGAACATATTTAAACAATTTTAATATCAAAATACAAGCTTATGGTACAATAACAAACACAGAAAAAGTTTAGAAATGTTAGCTGCACTGTTAGTACACATTGTACATTAACACATTAACAGTATGATATTTTGTACATAAACTAGAAACATAAACATGTTTAACTCATTCATAATAACCACCTGTAGTTATAAGAAAACACACTATTAGTAGTAAGCAGATAGGTGAGAGCAGGGTTCAAGTACAATATATATGAGAGACGGAGAAAAAAGACTAAAGGAAGAGTTATTAAAGAGTGGAGAATAGGGCTTGATGAAGCAGAAAGAAAAAATAAATGCACAAGTTGCAAGGAGGGTAGAGATTCTGTAGAGATCTGAGAGACTCATCCTGGGGTTGAGCAACAGCAACATCAATTTCTGGTGAGCTGTTCCTTCAGAAGTTTGAACTTGAGAATGCTGGAACTGTTTATGTATTGGGGGGGGGTGGAGTTCCAGATTATTGATATCTGTCTAGAGTACAGAGAATCACCAAAATTATTGTTAGATTTGACTACCTTTAGTAGGAGTTTGTTGGATGATCGCAATGTTCTATTACTGTGATGTGGTAGAATCAGGTTTGCAAGTGCGGGGCAGTTGTCTGGCTGGTGAATAATGGAGCAGACAATGGCTAGCTGGCTGAGTATTAAAAGATTTAGTAATTCTAGCCATTTCAGTTCTAGTAGAGCTGAGCAGTGTTGTGTTCTATTTGAGTGGCTAGTGACAAATCTTGCAGTTTTATTGTAACAGCTTTTCAATTTGTTTAGATCTCTTTTTCTAAAGTTTGTAAAAATGGTGGAGGGAATATAGCAGCGTGGGATGTAGATGTGTTTTGGCTATAGATTGCCTGATGGTTTGAGAGAGGAATTGTTTGGCTCTGTATAGAGAGCCACATTTGATGTGTACCTTTTTTATAGCTCGGGCTATGTGTATGTCATATTTTAAGCAGTTGTCAATAGTGTCACCTAATAGTTTGGTTTATCCTATAGACACAATTTTGGTGTTGCTTGAATAGTGCATGATAAAAGGGAAATTAGCTTTGTTGTTAGAGAATAACATTAGTTTAATCTTGTTAGGGTTCAGAATTAGCTGCTTTTAGTGAGATATTGTTTTGTATATGTAAGAACTTTTTCGGTTTTGTGTAGGAGCTCAAGGAGGGAAGGGGCTGTGCAGATGAGGGAGGAGTCATCTGCCTATTGTACAATGGTGGAGCTCAGGGAGGGAAGGGGCCGTACGGATGAGGAAGGAGTCATCTGCATACTGTACAACAGTGGGTAAGTTGGTACCAGAACTGAGTTTATTGGTAAAGATTTTAAAGGGTTGGGGACTAAGTATTGAACTTTGTGGGACTCCAACAGAGACTGGGAGAAGGGATGAAATCTCATTTTTGCCATTTGACTGCTTGTTGGTGATTAGACAAATAACTGTGAAACCTTGAGATGGCTGATTGGGGAAGGTTTAATGAGGCTAGTTCATTAAGTTTTTGATGAGACCCTGTATTAAAGGTGTGACACCCCACCACTGGACTAGTAATCAAGGAGCCTCAATCCTCACCACTGGCATCAGTGGGGGATGTACACTGGGAGGATTACATGTACACACACAGTATTTCCAGATGCAGCTCTTTGCATCAAGTGCAATTTCCCTCAAGAGCTCACAGAGACCACAGTCAGTCCAGGGCTGGTTTCTCCCTTTTTCTCTAGATTTCCAATAAGATTCCCCACTGCCACAGTTATAGAATTGAGATCTCAGCAGAGTGATCAAGCCAAGACATCCAGCACCCTGTCTGTCCAACCAGTGCATTGTGTCCCTGACCAAGTAGCTCACATACACACACACACACACACACACACACACACACACACACACACATACACACCCACACACACACCTGGGAAAGGCTGTCACAGGTTTATTAGCTATGCTCCCTTCTGCCCAGACTATAAAGTAGTTATTACTGCTAGCAGTCAATCCTTCTCAGCTACTTTAAGGCTCTTAACAAAGGGTGTCCAATCTTACTGTGTAATATTAATATTAACACAACTGGTAGTTTGACCAAGAGCAATGGTATTAGGACTGGCTCATACAGTGTCACCAAATATATATGCAACTACTCTCAAAACTTAAATATCTCTACACAAATCAGCCACAATGAAAGGTTTAAATATATTTAATAATAAATAATAAAAGAAGAAGACAATATTAAATATATTTTCACAGTGACATCAGAGTTCAAAACCACAGGAAATATTTAAAACAACATTGCAGGACAGTGTCAAATAAATAAAAACAAATATTTAAGCTAACCTTTACTATATTCCTGACTGAATCTAAGATAATTATCTAAGAACTTATTAACAGAGCAAGGCAAATGTCGTGAATGGATCTTCTAGTTGTGGTCATGTCCAAGACAGAATGCAGAATGCTGTGTCTCACTAAGAGACTTCTCAAAATAATATCTCAAATATTACTTCTGGTACAGATTGAAGAATTACATCATTTCTTGTAATTTGACTGCTAGTTCCCAGACCAAACAACCACTGATGAAGCTGGCAGTACTTAACATCTGCCTGTAAAAATATATATGCAGTGGTTCTCCTCAGATCTCTGGCAGATGCTGGAAGTCAAAACAAGTGCATTTTTTTATGCTTTCAAGATTAGTAATTACTTCACCCTTAAGACAATACAGAACGTTTCCTAGTACAGACACTGTGTCTCTTGTTGCACTGAAAACAGAAAGATACCATATTTTATACCCTAGCCGTAAAGTATTTTAATTTTAGTTGTTTTTCTAAAATTTGCTAGACTGATGTTAACCTCCTGTGTCCGAGTTTTCACTTTTAAAATATATACATTTAAACAGTTACAATAGTGCATGTACATTTCTGTTCTTTTCCAGTAGGGCACACTGTGGTTGCATTTCAAACAGCACTTTGCAAATACCTTTTCAATACACACGTCTGTACAAGCAGTTTGATATACACATGACATACAGTTCTACTACATTTGTAACACAAGCATCTTATATAAATCATTTTGATATTCACCAGTGACATATAATTATTTACAAAATTCCAGCTAGCTGGGCTGGCAGTATCTCCTTTTGTCACAAAAGGCCTTGGACATGTCCAGGAATATTGACGATACAGATTGATTGTTGTTTCTATGCTGGTTAATTATGTCTGTGAAAGTTATTAGAGTAGTTTTGGTAGTATGTTTTGGTCTGAAACAGTGCTGGGAGTTAGAGAGAAGATTATTGTTTATAAGACAGGGACTAGTTGGGAATGTATGCACTTCATGAGGATTTTGGCCAGGGAGGAATAAAGCAATTGGTCTGTAGTTTGCAAAGTCTGTAGAGAGGCCTCCTTTATGCAAGGGTATGATATGTGAGATTTTCCAAGGTTTGGGGATATATTGTTCAGTGATGGATTGGTTTGTTATTATGGAGATAGGATATGAGATGACATCTGCTGCCATTTTAAGGAATTCATTGGGGAGAAGGTCAGCTGCTAGTGATGTGGGTTTTAGTTTATTAAGAAGTTTTTTATATAACTAGTTTGAACTGGTGCTATAGAGAAGGACTTTGGTTGAGGTGAAGGACAGGTGGGAAGAATTGGGATGGTATTAGCATTATTTTTTAGTAGTGTGAGTATTGATTTAGTGAAGTGCTGGTTGAATTGGGTAGCATTGTATTCAGTGGTGTCTGATGTGGTGGGGGTTAGGGTGGTGCATTGTGCAGGGTTTAAAATTTGTTTAATGGTAGCCCAACATTTTTGTGGGTTGTAGAGATGTTTTTGTTGTAACGTCAGGTAGTATTTTGCTCTGTCATTAGTGATTCATTTTTGGGCTGACTTTCTTAATTAATAAAAATTTTGGAGAGAGACTTGTTTTTTTGTTTTCATGATAAAGATACCAGGCTCTGTCTCTTTCTTTCATTAGTAGTTTGGTTTCATTAGTTAACCAGGGGATGGGTTTTGATTTGATGCATGTTTTTCTGAGCGGGACAAGTTGTTACGGATACCATGGAATTTTTCTTTTAAGTATGTGACAGCATCATCTAACTGTAAATATTTTAGAGGGGACCAGTCACAATGTTTTAGTAGAGTGTTAAAGGATTGGGGGGGGGGAAGTTTCTTTTACTATGAATTTATTTATATATGCCATTCTTGGTGGGACTTATTTTTTGCCTGAGAAGGTAGGTGGGCATGTGGTCACTGAGAGCATCTGGAAGGCACCCATAGTGGTGGCATAGGTTGGGATAATTTGTAAGTATCCAATCTTGGATGAAATGTTTGTTGCTGTGTAAGTCAGTTCTGGTTGGGGAGCAAATAATTTGATTAAAACCACAGAGGTTGATAAAGTTTGTTCGATTATCAAAGGTGAAGATGAGACAGTCAAGATTAAGATCTCCTAAGATGATTGTTTCTTGACTATATGTGAAGGATGCCTAGCAAAGGATATTTTCAATTAATGGGGCATTGTTACCAGGCGGAATATTAGCCACCATGTTTATGATGCTTTTGTTAGTATTTAGTTTGAGGCGGGTGACTAGTAGTTCAGAGTTGTCTATGTTGGGGGGCTATGTGTCTATGTGTTACAGAGATAGTGCATCTTAAAAAAAAATGTCTATGCCACCACCACGATTATGATTCCTTTCAAGTCTATGGATGTTATAGCCATTAGTCATGATTTCTGTGTTACTGACATAAGGTTTTAACCTAGTCTCAGTTAGTACTGCTATATTGGGGGAGTAAAAATTGAGGGTGGCATGAAAGTCTTGGACTTTGTTTAGTATTCTTCTAAGATTCATATTAATGATGAAAATGTTAGCGCTATTGTACAGTAGTGCAGCTATGTGATTTGGGCTGCAACTGTGTTGTTGGTGGGGTGAGTTTTGGGAGTGGTGTGGTCCTGTATTGGATGTATGTTACCACTTAGTTTGAGTCGGGATATTTTGAAAAAAATAAGTGTGAAAATTTGGGTAGTAGTTTTGCAAATTTGCATAGTAAGTTTGGGGGTGTATGCATGTGAATGTATTTGAGTGAGAACAACTCAGTGGGGGAGATATATAGGTGTGGTGATATTACAATGAGAATGGGAGTGTCATTTGTTTTAGTGATGGTAGATAGTGTGGGAGAGTGAGTATAGATAATTTGTGAATTGTGGTAAGAGGTAATTAGATATGTAGTAGTGGGAAGGATAAGAAGGAATGTGTGCAGTAGTATCATATTGGCTGTTTTATGGGTAAGTGTAGGTGTTTAGTGTAGACTGTGTTGTGGTGAGTATTAGAAAAGTAAGATGATTGTGACAGGATCTTTATGTTATAGTACATAAATGGTTAAGGGAAGTGATGTATATGAGAGGTTAGTTTACACAGGGAGTAGAAGAATTTGATTGGGTGGATTAGGGGTGTGGTTTGTTTTGTACCTATAAGATAAAGAGTAGTAGGGTGGGTGGGGAATGGGGGTAGGGTAGGGGAGTGAGGGTGATTGGACTGGAGACACTTTTCACCTCTATTTATGAAGTCACTAGAGTCAATCAATAAGTTTATTAATGTACTGTGCTTGAACTCTGCTGACCAGTAGTAACTGAAACATAGTCAGTGTGGTACTACAAGTGGGGAGGAAGTCCTTCAGACAGTACTGTTTATGGGACTGCATCCTAACTAAATAAAATTAAGTGAAACCTATCATATTCCAAGATTGGTTTTAAAGAGACAGTAGTGGACAAAGTGAGGAAGCAATGAGAACAGTTACAAATTAGAACACGAACTGCAATATTAATTATCCTATGTGAAAGACAAAAGCGCTTAATCTTGGTGTGATTTTACTGCAATAAACGGAGTTCGTATACAGGCTTGTTTGATGCATTTTCTGTTTGGTTCCTGGTCTTCTGTTATTTGCACTGCACTAGATATTTGGATTTTACTGCAATATTAATTCTTTAACAAGAGACAGAAAAGATGGAGTCTGACAAAAGCAAGGTGGCAGAGAGTTATGGAAAAAGGGAAAGGGGAAGACTAGTTATGGCCAGTGATGTGCTTGGATAACCTAAGGGAACAAACTTGTGCTTGAATAACTTAAGGGTACAAACTTTAGCTTAGTTAGCAGTCGACAAGTATCAACACATAAATAGATTCTTAGCTGATTCTGTGCTGCGCAGCATCTGCTGTCATCTGAACTACAGGGAACTGTAGATGGTTTCAGGATTAATCCATTTTTTATTAGAAAGATTATAGATATTTACAAATATGTACAAGTATTTGCAAGTTATTTACATTTTAAACTTGTTACAATAAACATCTTATACTTTATATATACATTTCTACAAATTACATTGAAATGTATTTAATATTAATATAAAATTTAGTTAGTATTTGTTAAGTGTTGTTCATTGTCCATCCATTCTGATTCAACCATTCTGTGAGTCTGTAAATTAAGTAACGTGTAGTCCAAGCTCTTCCATTTCTCATTTCCGTGCATCTTGCCATCCACAATAAGTACAAGACTAATACAAGCATTTTTAATCAATGCATTCCAATATCTTTGATAATCTGCAAATAAACATTTTTCAATGATTAAGGGGAATAAATATGGAATGTTGTAACTTTTTTGAATATATGACCAAAAATATTTTGCTCTAGTGCAATTTATAAACATATGTTCTGGAGTTTCTAGTTCTAAACAATCATGTCTTATGCACTTTCTAAATACAACATTTTTATATACAAGTGTAGATCTTAGAGGCAGTTTACTTAAGGAGCATCGCCATATAAAGTCACCCCATTGAGGTACTTTTTTGATAAACAGATGGTTTTAGGAGGTTTGTAAATTATTAGTGAATGGTTTTAGCACCTGAAATGAAAAGGGAGAGCAAGGAGAAAGTGTGGTTAGAATTCTAGAATATCGTTATAACACAGAGTTAATAGTGGAAGAGACAGCAGAAGGGGAGCATAGCTCCGATCATCTGCCCGTGAAAGAGGGCCTCCAAGCAGCAGCCGCGGGGTTTCTCTTTCTCTGTCATTCATTACTCCACATCTTGTAGACGTCCGCACAGCTACATGATGTCATCGTGCAAACTTTCCGTTTTTTAATTTTAACTTGTCCCTCAATCAGGTCCACTTCAATGAAGCAAGGGACCTGATTGGCTTTTTTTTTTTTAACTGGGGCAGTTCTGCGACTTTTCTGCCTTTTACTACGTTTTGGTCTGCAGACTTCCTAGTACCTTGACTCTTGCATTGTTAAAGTTTTGTGGTACAGTTTGTGCTTGGCTTCAGAAACATGGAATAGGCAGTGTATGTTAGATTTCTGTTATAGTTCAGCAGTATGTTGTCTGTAAAGGGAACTCTGGGAAAAAACAGCAATGATTTAAAGCATGTAATGAGGAAGGTTGTAGTAGTTTACAGCAATAAATAATAACCATTGTGGTATATTGGGATCATTATGAGCCCAATATACCTGTAAAACTTTAATAATTCAATGTGATATTATGCCTATTGCTATGTAAATCATTGCTGTTTAATAAGTCAGCAAACCATTACAAACCTAGCCAGTATCCCATTATCAATATCCCTGCCCAATTCAAGCAGGGCAGTACAAATCAGACCAAGGGACATTTTGAGGCTGGCTATCCAATTACCAAAGTTTACCTTAAAAGTACTAGATACTCTGCTTGACATTGTGGAAGTTTGTTCCAGAGGTGGGGATACACTGTAAAATGTATAAAATATATATATAATACCAATGTGGCTTATTTGTTGTTGAGATTTAGTTCCTTTAACCTGGTATTTATTGTTCCATTTATTTTGTGAAGAAATAGAAGGTCAAATATGGTTGGATTTTCATGGCTTAAAAGGCCAGATGCAGATCCCAAAAGAAATCTGTAAGAGACATACACACACACACACACACACACACACACACACACACACACACACACATATATATATATATATATATATATATATATATATATATATATATATATATCTATAAGGGTCTACTTCTAAATTTCATACTTTCTTTGAAACTTTGAACTGTTTAAATGGATCTCATGTACAGGCGTAATGGTATATTCACTGTTTTCTTTGCTGTAGTGCGATCTCAGAATTGGTACATTTAATTAGCAGGTGGTTTGGGGCACACTCCCTCATGTGTCAATTTAGAGTGTCCAATCCACCTATTGCATGTCTTTGGAATGTGGGAGGAAACCCACACTAACACAAGGAGTACATGCAGAGTCTGCACAGAAGGCACCCCAACCAAGAATTGAACCAGAGAACCCTAGTGTTTTAGTGTACTCAGTCCTACACAGTTGTGGTATGATAACCAGGATCAATAGAACGGAGCATCTTTGGTTTATTGCTGTAGTGATGTGGAGCAGAACAGGGTAATGACAACATGCAGAGTAAATCCATGTATTTGTAGTGACCTTGCTAACTAAAGTGTCACAAAGGTGCAAGACTAGGTCGTGCACAATACAGTGACTGTTCCAAGATATGGTATTTCACACCAGAAAACACTGCAAAGAGCAACCTTCTTGCAAACTGCAGTATGTGAATATCACTCGAGGTGGCTGAAATCACATGCCCACTTCTGTCCTTGTTACAGTGAAAAAGAAAGGAGTGTATAAGAGAGTATGAAAGGAGGAAAGCAAGAAAACAGAAGCACACAAGGGAGAGCAAAAAATACAGTGATATGAAAAGGTAGGATGGTAGGGTACCTTTCTGGGGAGAGAGCCACTCTAATTTAAATGATGACAAGAGGTAAAGAGAGCTATGAGGAGGTATTTTATGCAAGAAAAGGCTGAAAAATAAAAGCAGATGCAGGACTATGTTTTGGAAAAAAAAACAAATGCAAAACAGTAGAAACAGATTGGTGGTTCTGCACAGAGAAGAATGGGTTGGAAATTGTTGGACAAATACATGGGGTGGTGATGGGGAGGTTTTACCATATGTAAAATGTGAGGCAGGATACATATAAAGGAAGTCACACCAGTTAGGGTGCTGAATACAGGGGATATCAGGGTGGCTAAGATGGCAACCTATACAGGACCAGTGTTGGATGATCAACATTTCCAGATGGTGACTGACCCTCTGTGGCCCAAAGTTAAGGGTGCCACTCCAGTGAATCTGCAGTTAAGCATGCAAGGTTCTCTATCTTGACAAGGCACTTGAATACATTGTCCAAAACAGCAACCCGGTGTTTGGTTAACAGGTAATGGGATATCAGCATCCACATAACAGGTAGTCTTCACCCCTGTGCAGTGAGCAAGTCATACCCCTCTCATAAGTTGCAACAGAAGAAGCTGACAATTAATGTGCCTGGTCATCCAGTTTTCTCTTGCTCATTGGGTGGATCTACAGAGTGAAGACATAATGGGAAAAGCGCATAATGGTGACATGTTATTGAAACCAATGCTGTAGCTAAGGTGGTGCAAATGGTATGATTACCCTAGATGCAAGCTGTTATGGGGCGTGAGGAGTAGTGCAACTGAGTTGGGTGCAAGAGCAGTGCAGCTAACTTCAGATGAGCTTTTGTCCTTATCTTTGGAGGAGCTTTCTGGGAGGTGGCACTAGATTTTGATCTAGCAATGAGTTTGAATAGGTATCCATCATTGCTATTTGCCTTAGAGTTCCATGTATCTCTGTCATGCTGACAGTTATTCCTGTCTCCTGTGACACTCAATCCTACTTAGCATAGCCAGTGTTATTTTTTCTGCCATTACCTTCATGTAAAGAAGTCATCTGTGTAGATTTTTAACCATGTTCCAAATCCCCAGTGTTGTCAATTCACTAACTCTTGAAAGCCATCTGTCAGTGGAGTTGAGAGATGACAGGGGTCAAGCACCTGCTACAAGCTCCCATCCGTGTCATTAGCCAGCATGGAGTTGTGAGAGATGACAGGAGTCACGTGCCCCCTACAAGCTCCCATCTCTGTCATTAGCCAGCAGCCTGGTATGCTGAAGGCTGTATGGGAGGGTTAACATAGTTGTGGAAAAAAAGTTTCATGTAGAGGCGTTGAAGTTAAAGGCTCTGGTTTCTTTAATAAACATTTTGATGTATGCTTTCTTTATTTCCCTACCTTATATCTAAACAGCTTATAAGGATATATTAGACTTTCAATACAAAAAAGTCATAATCATTTTCTAGATAAAAATATTATGGAAAGTTAAACTATATAACAAGAAATGCTGTAGGAACAGACAGTAGATATAGACATATGTATCTGCAACTATCATGATATTTGTATTTTACAGTTATTCCCCCTTTCAGCCATGCAATAACTTTTGTGCATAATTGACTCTACTGGAAAACTACCTAGTGAATGTACTGTGGTTACACTCATTTCATTTGCTGTGTCTTTATCAGTCCTGCTTTAACAGTAATCCCATGATAAAATGCATCCATAGTTTTTTAAATGCCACTGGTGAGTAATATCCCACATAACGGCACAAACTCCATGATTCTCATGAGAGTATATGCTGCACAGTATCCTCAAGATAGAACATGAATGACAGAATGCATGCTGAGGCAGGGCTAGCAATCTGACAGTGTAAAATATGGCTGTAGGTGATTCAGTCATGTTGACTAATGTCACCAAATGGACATGGGTATTTACTGGTGATAAATGGGTTGAGGACTCGGACTAGTCCAACCTGCACCAGGGACCCATGTTAATGGAGGAGGGTGTACATGCCTCTGTTGACCAGTGTGTGCCTGCCATAAAGTCCAGTAGCCCTGAGTCAATAAGCTACTGGCTGGCCTGTGTCCAGTTAACCAGCCTGGTTTACCTGGGATACCGCTGTTGAGAAAAAGCTGGACATAAAACCAATCAACCTGCCAAACATGAACTAAGAATTGCTACACTCAGTGTAGGTTCACTGACAGGATGGAGCTTAGAAGCAGTTGACATGATGGTATGAAGGAGGCTGGACATTCTATGTATGGAAGGGCAGTGAAGCAAAGCCACTTGGCTTGGCATCCAGAGACTAGTAGTGGGGAGGAATTCTGTCTGGAAAATGGCTTGATAGTAGCCAACAAATGGTTCAGAAAGAGGGACAGTCACAAGATTATATACAAGAGTGACCAACATGCAACTCAGGTAGAAGTCTCCTAATAAGAAAAAGGCACTGGGGTAGAATCAGTAATTGCAAAGTCATCCCCAGTGAAACAGTCAGCCCACAGCATAAAGCACTGGTTGCCACAATCAGCTGCAAGCAGTGGTCAGAGAAGGCTCTAAGGTCAACAGAGACCAGGCTGAAGACCTGGAAGTTGACTAGAGAGAAAGTACAAAATTTCAAGGAATTACTCAGGGCTCTAGCACCCTAAGTAGAAGGGTGGTAGGATGCACACTGTGGGACAGATTAAGAAATGTGAACGTCAGATCAGAAGCCAAAGTAACTCCAATTCCAGAAAATATCAGAGAACATATTACTGTGGTGCAGGCACATGTGCAGAAAAGCAGAAGACAATGTGGTGAAAAAGATTTGTGACAGACAGGAAGAAGTTAAGAAGAAATGAGGGCATCCAGCAAAGAGGTGAATGGATTGTGTGACTGAAGATCTATGACAGTCTGGCATGAGTGTCAAAGAGAGCAGGAGTGTGACATTGAAACGAGAGAAATGGCAAAAGTTAACATGACACCCTTACCCCATGTAGAAAATGTGAAAAGAGGGTTGATGTTGATGATAAAATGAAACAATAAATTTATTGAACCACATTGGCACTTCCCTACTCATGTAGCAGGGTACATTCCAGCAATGGCTTTAGAGCATAATGACTGATAAGCTTGGTGCCATAGATGGAGTAGAACAACACTTAGGGGAAGCTTGGAATAAGGGTATGGAAGAAGTAAAGATTTTAACTATGGTAAAGGGAAAAGAAGGCAATCATGGGAATTAAGCAGACATAAACACTTAAAGGCCTTTAATGATCACCTCTATAGTGATCTTTAAATGGTGCTGGATGAGCTTGGCAGGGAAGGGGGTGTGACAGCAATTTGGTCACACTTTATATTCTTCTGGGTAGGGCCCCCAACTTGAAACTTGCTGGGGGCCCCCAAAATCCTAGCACCGGCCCTGAAGGGGAGGGGTATTACAAGTGGGACAGCAGGAAAATAAGCAACAGGTTTAGAAATTGTAGGAAGTTGCAGAGCTAAGAGTAAAACAGTGTTAGACAGTATATATAGAGAAAAAAGTATGGAAAGGTAGGAGATGTGCAGAAACTGTCACGCATGGATAGTACCGGACATAGGAGGCAGTCGAGAGGTAGTTATTATTAGTATGAAGGAATATCACAGCAGATACAACATACAAGGTGAAAAATTAAAGTGAAAAATAGCCTCAGAAGTTGATCTTATAAATACAATTCAACACCATAAACACCAGGAGGAGTGGTCACTACACAAATGAGATATAGTATGCTTAACAAACACTATGAACTTACAGCAGCACTCTACAATGAAATCGCTTTAGGGTTTAAAGCAAGTAAGGTAGTTTTTATGTATCCCATTAGGTAGATTCTGCATATCATGAAGCTACAAACAAGTTTACAGTTTAGAAACCATCTTGATTTAGGTCGGTAATGCAGACAGACGCTCAGATTCAACAGTTGCCAGGAACACTTCTACTTTAGTCTAAATACATTTTTATATAGAAGTGTAAATCTTAGAAGCAGTTTACTTAAGGAGCATCGCCATATAAAGTCACCCCATTGAGGTACTTTTTTGATAAATAGATGGTTTTAGGAGGTTTGTAAATTATTAGTGAATGGTTTTAGCACCTGAAATGAAAATGGAGAGCAAGGAGAAAGTGTGGTTAGAATTCTAGAATATCGTTATAACACAGAGTTAATAGTGGAAAAGACAGCAGAAGGGGAGGGGTATTACAAGTGGGACAGCAGGAAAATAAGCAACAGGTTTAGAAATTGTAGGAAGTTGCAGAGCTAAGAGTAAAACAGTGTTAGACAGTATATATAGAGAAACAAGTATGGAAAGGTAGGAGATGTGCAGAAACTGTCACGCACGGATAGTACTGGACATAGGAGGCAGTCGAGAGGTAGTTATTATTAGTATGAAGGAATATCACAGCAGATACAACATACAAGGTGAAAAATTAAAGTGAAAAATAGCCTCAGAAGTTGATCTTATAAATACAATTCAACACCATAAACACCAGGAGGAGCGGTCACTACACAAATGAGATATAGTATGCTTAACAAACACTATGAACTTACAGCAGCACTCTACAATGAAATCGCTTTAGGGTTTAAAGCAAGTAAGGTAGTTTTTATGTATCCCATTAGGTAGATTCTGCATATCATGAAGCTACAAACAAGTTTACAGTTTAGAAACCATCTTGATTTAGGTCGGTAATGCAGACAGACGCTCAGATTCAACAGTTGCTAGGAACACTTCTACTTTAGTCAGTAATACTATGTAGACAAGTCTGTTGAGTTGCCAGTTATTAAATAGCAGATAGTTGAATATCTAGCTTTGAAGAAAGATGTTAAGAAGCATAATAGAGATTGCTGGAGAAGATAACCTTAGCTACCTAACAGATGTGTTACCCTTGCATTTAGTAGATGCTCTAAGTTATCAGTCGCACATCACCAGAGGGGACTAGGTCAGGCCCAGGAAAGGGAAAGGTATGATGAAAAAAATATTGGGGAATATAAAAATAAACTAGCTTCATGAATTAACAACATCAATAACATCTACAATAAAAGAAAAAAAATAATAGTTTATAATATTAATTAATAAATTATTGGTATATACATTTTGAAATATAGTAAAGAATGAATTTATAGTGGCTGATGTATTCCTGATAAACCTAAAATATCTTACATGAGGGTCAAGATTCTTTCTAATTATTCAGTGCACAGTTAATAGAAATGACCTGTTTCTAGAATTACAGTTTCTACAACTGGTTATCTTTGGCACCTCAGTTTCTACAACTTCGGGGGCCAAAGACGGCTCCCTGTGGTAACTGTAATATTTGTAGGTTTGTTTCACCACTATATGAAGTTAAGGATGTTAAATTCAGTATTAAAGTTAGCTTTGCATGTTTAACTAAAGGTGTAACATGTACCATTTGGTGTACTTGGGGTTTGTATTATATAGTAAAAGCACCAAGAATTTTAAAATGAGAACACGGGAGCATCTTATAACATGATACATGATAATATTGAGAATCCAGTGGTTGTGCAGTAGTGTACATAATAAGAGGTATTTTGAGTTTAATTTTCAGGTTTAGAACATTTTTGTGAAAACAGAAAGGATAAGCCACTGGACAAGCCCTTTATGATAGAATGAAGCTATATGTTTGTTAAAGTTTAGTGTTTCAAACCTTATGGGTTTCATCAGGAGCTGTAATATAATTTTTTTATTGTAGTTGAAGGTCATTGGTTGATTACTTAATGGGCTTACTAAATTGTAATTAGAGTTCTTTTTAATATCTGCTTTTTATTGTATTTTTGATACTACCTAGAAGACCTGTGATTGAGCTCTAGGAGGGACTGATGTTTGCTATGTAATAAAGTCCTTTTAATCCAATAATTTGTGTTGGTTTGTTATACTTTTTGTATTTTAAGTTCTTTATAAAGCGGCTTACACTACAGACGGCACCTTATTCCAGACTGATAGTGATCAGAGATGTCAGCTCCTCCTCTGTAGACAGCTGTATGAAGCCTTTAGAATATCTAACCTTATCACAGATGCCAGAAGAGCAGTTGCTCTTTATTTATTAATATATCCAGGCTCAAATATGGCATCTCCATTCACTGTACATCTCTCTTTCTCATTGGAATACTTCTCTACTAGAGATCAGAAAACAAAATACTGAGATTCATCCATCTAATCAATAGAAATGATGATCACAGCATCATACTAAGTAAATGCAAGTGGCTTTCCATTGCAACGAGGGCATCACTTACATTTAAATTGCAGCATGATGGATACTGCCCACTTCTGCCATATAAATTGGCTTTCAGGGAACAATCCTACACTCTTTGAGGCTCAGACGGAATTTCATTAATTAGGTTCTCTTTCATATTTCCTGTTACCGAAAGAGCTTTTAACAAACTTGTGCCAGTCTGCTGGAATAATATCCCAGGCAATATCAGGCAAATTGGCAATGGAGTTCAGATAGAAATTAGGTAATCATTTGCTCAAGGACAATATGTGTACTTGTTTTACAAATATTAAGTAAGACATACTGTTGTTCTTCCATGCACTTACAATCATGAATGATAACTAATCCTGCTAAGACTATCCTTTGTTGCATGTTGCAGCTGATATTGTTTCACTTCATTCACAGATTTGTGGTGCTCCCCATTAACTGCATTATTCCAATGTATGCATGCAATTAAAATATATTTAATGTATACTGATTGACCACTAAAGCAAAAAATAAACTCCATATTATCTGTGAGCTACAAAACAGAAACATAAAATGTGCACATGTGATAGCGGGTGATTTCAACAGAGCTGAGCTTAAGGAGGTGCTACCCCATTTTTATCAGTATGTGGATTTCCCCGCCAGAGGGGAGAATACCTTAGACAAGGCTCACAGCGATACTAAAGAAGCCTTTAAAGCTTTGAAGCACCCTAACATAGGCAGCTCTGCTCACACTATCATTCTACTTCTGTCTACCTATAAGACTGCTTTGATCAGAGAAAAGCCAACAACTAAACAGATCTGGGTCTGGCAGTCAGGCAGGGGGAATTTCATGGATCGCCTTTAGGACTGTTCCAATACCACCTGCTAGGAAGTCTTCAAAGAAGTGGCTATGCACAACCTCTACTGAATCAATTCTTGCCTACATAAATAAATGCATGGAAGATGTAACTACAATGAAAGCCATCACTATAAGAGCTAATCAGAAGTCCTGGCTCACCAGGAATGTCTACGAGCTATGGAGGAAACAAACATAGCCTTCAAGGCAAATGACAAAGAAGGGTTAAAGGCGACCAGGTCAGATCTGAAAAAGGGCATCAAAGAGACAAACAGGGAGTATGGGAGGAAATTCAGATATGCTTCCAAGACATGAGGGACACGAGAAGCCTATGGCAGGGGATACAGCAGCTCACAGACTATAAGATCAAAACACCCCAATGTGATGACAGCTTGGAATTCATAAATGAACTGAACTCCTTCTCTGGCAGATTTGAAGAGAAGATCAGCACCATACCTTCTAAAACAAACACTGACAAAGAGGAGATAGTGCTCACCTTAAACTCTGAGGAAGTCAGGCTTCAGCTTAAGAAGGTGAATCCTAGGAAGGCTGCTGGACCAGAAAACATACCTGGCAAAGTGTTGAAGGGGTGTGCTGATAAGTTATGTGTGGTACTGACAGACATCTTCAACTCATCCCTATTATGGAGAAAGTTCTCTCGCATTTCAAGGAAACAAGTGTTGTCCCACTTCCAAAGAAATCCAACTCTACCTGCTTCAATGACTTCAGACCGGTTGCCTTAACCTCAAACGTCATGCAGTGCTTTGAGAGGATTGTGAAGAAACATCTATCTGTGGGTCTGCCTAAGTCCTTCAATGTGCTCCAGTTTGCATACCAGGCAAATAGATCGACTGGGATGCGATATCAGTCACACTACACCTTTCACTAAAACACCTAGAAGGGAGGAATAACTACATAAGGCTGCCATACATCGACTTCAGTACTGCATTCAACACTGTGATACTGATACAACTGGTGGATAAGCTCCTCATGAAACCAGGGATAAACAAACACCTATGTAACTGGAGTCTTGGCTTTATGATTTGCAGTCCCCAATGGACATGCGCTGAAAACAACACCTCTCAAAGCATAGTCCTGACTGCTGGTGTTCCCCAAAGTTGTGTGCTCAGCACCTTGCTCTTCACCATCCTCAACCATGACTGTACTACAAAACATAACTCAAACTGTATTATAAAATTCGCTGGTGATACCACAGTTGTGGGTCTCATTAGTGGTGGGAATGAACATAACTACAGGGATGTGATCAACACTTTGACTGCCTGGTGTGACAGGAACAATCTGGACCTGAATATTAATAAGACCAAAGAAATGATTATGGGCTTCAGGAGAAAGGCAACAGTTCACCAACCACTCACTATCAAAGGGGAGGTAGTAGGGAAATACAAAACTACCAGGTTCCTGGGCCTTCACATCTCAGATGACCTCTCCTGAACTGTTAATACCAACCATATACTCAATAAGGCTCAACAGAGGCTTCACCTCCTGAGAAAGCTCAAAAAGGCCAGGCTCCCACTGTCTGCTCTTACCAATTTTTACAGGGGAGCTATCAAGAGCATCCTCACTAGCAACTTCATAGCATGTTTTGGCAACTGCACAGTGGCTGAAAAGAAGAACCTACAGAGGGTGGTGAGGGTGGCTGAGAAAATCTTGGGCACAAACCTCCCTTCTATTCAGGAGGTTCTCTTTACAAGAGCAAGAAAGAAAACATACAAAATACTAGCTGATTCAACCCATCCAGTCCATAACCGGTTCTCACAGCTTGCGTCTAGAAGGAGGTAATGCAGCTTCCACTGTAGGACTACCATATTCAGGAATAGTTTGTATCCTACAGCTGTGAGACTTATTAACTTGGACACCAACCATAATATGTGATACATTGAAACCTCTTTTTTTTTCATTTAATCCTGCTTCTCTGAGAAATTACCACCAGTATTACTATTATGCGATATGATGGCTATACTGAGTCACTTCTAAGGTTAACAAGTGCAATACAGTAACTAAATAGCTGCTATTCACTAGTCTCTATTTATTCTCTATCATAACAGTGAAGGGGTTTGGTGGTGGGTATTTTTATTATATATCACTGAATAATGGGTACTGAGTGTGTTTATGTAATGCAAACTACCTCTTGCATGTCATAAATGTTTGCTTTCTTATGTTATTCTCTGATACCACTGTATCTATATAATTTGCACTGCATTTGTCTTGTGAGCTGACATTTGTAATTTCATTTAGGCTGCACTTGGGTGGCCCAAAATGACAACGTTTCTCTGAATCTTTGAATTGGCTAAATCATCACACTTTGTTGCAAATTCAGTTTGTATTATTTGTTAGGATTATTTATGTTTTATTGTCAAATTCAACTTGTATTCTTTATCATTGTTTTTGTTGTGTATGTCTTCTTGGCTCAGGTTGTGGCTGAAAGTATCTATAGACCTTGCTCAGTTAACAAATTATTTGATCACCATATAGCAGCAACAGCCAGTAAGTCTTTCTGACTAGCCCAATTAATAACTAAAGGTAACTCATCAGATCAAACTAAGTTATCATTTTTCTATACTTCACCCTGATCAAAACAATTAGAGAGTATAATGCCCTTTTTGGTTTGTATCTATCCAATCATGTCACACAGCTAGAAAGGCCCTAGAAATTCTTAACTAAACAGATTACTGTTCTAAAGACTTTCAGCTAAAAGGACAGGCTTGAGGCTCTATTCTTACACTTTGTTTATTTAACATTTGTTAACCGGAAAATCCAACTGGGAGAGAGCCTATTTTCACTGGAAGCCTGGGGAGAAATGCTCCAAACACATGTCATTGGAATGTGGGAGGAAAAAGAAACCTACATGATCACGGGGGGGGGGGGCATGCAGGGGCATGCAGATTCCACACAGAAGGCACCCCAGCTGAGAATTGAACCAGAGAACTTCTTGCTGTGAAGTGACGCTAACCACTGCACCAGCTTAGTTTCATAAGAGAGTACTGCATGGTGATTTATGTCTAGCATTCCAAGGATCCAGCTTCCCTGATTTCTACATTTCCACAAAATCAGTGACTCTATAAACACTTGAATTCCATCAACAAATAAATAAGACATGATGGAGTGATCCTATTTATTACTTTGCTTCTCTAATCTTTGGAGCAATCCTTCATTTAATCAAAACAGAATGATACCATTGCTCCACATAAGGCAAATCGCAATAACTGGATGGAGATCTATAAACTCTTCCAAGGCCTGACTTGTTTTCTTCTCTTGGAGGCAGGAGGCCCCTATGCCGGTGAGTATTGTTAAGGTGATTATAATCTATGGACAGATTCTGCCTTGTAAACAATAATCTGTGAATCAGTTGGGTCTCCATCTCTTCCTTATTTATTTATACTGTAAAACTGTTTTTTGTGACCGGATACATTATGTACTTATCAGACATTAAATGTAATATACAGGTTCGCCAGTAGGTGGGGTGCTTTCAAGAAATCAGGATGTTTTGAATCCTGAGCTGATACATTATGCATTAGTTTCTTGCTCTAAGAAGTCAGGAGAAACTGAATGAGGAAATAACTGAATTTGCTGGTTAACAGTGATTAAGTCTGCAGTCAGACATTAATATGCCTCATAAGGGGACAGTTATACTCATTAGTTGTAATATATAATTATCGACCATTGGATGGATAAGGCCAGTGTATAACCAAATTGGATAGGCTATTTCAAGCATAAAAAAAGGTAAACTGTTTAGGGTTAAAATGGCCCACAACGGCCGCTAGCCTGTACTTACCAATGAACCTATGAACTTATATATGTTTATTTCTGCAAAAGGAATTGCAGTATTTTAATTCTGACATTAATGAAAAGTTATGGTATATGGACACGTTCTTTAAAAAGGGTGATATAAGTGAGGGAAAAAGTCTAACAAAGGCGGAGAAAGATATATTTTTACTCATAGCACCATGTATTGCTAAGGAGTTTTCCAGAAACTGCACTGATTTAAAGGGGTTCACTACTGTGCAATAAAGGGTACTCTTACAAAGCCCTGATTCTCACTTGCTGAAAAACAAACTAGTCAATCACAACTCACTGACTAGCTGATTTATCAGAAAAACACAAACTTAATGTTTTCACCCACTCACCCTACAGCCCCTTTATGTACATTATTCCATAGTCATTCAAATGCAAGGAGAATAAAAATATACCCAGAAAGGGTGACAACAATTAACTAGAGCAACGCTGTTGGGTACTTGCAAAATATATGAGTTGTCACTAGATGTGATAGTGTTCATTCAGTTGCATTCTACTGACATGCAAGGAAACTTCAATAAAAACCTGTCCTGTTGCTGGTTAATAAATATTGTTGTTGCAATACACAATTATCTAGGTGTTAGTGAAAGATAAGGAGTGGGTGTCTGTATCATCATTCTGCAAGAGTTTGTGCTCTAATCAAAACGCCAAAGAAAGCAAAACAATTACTGCACTGAAGGTAATGTCATGTGGAAAAAACTGTCAAAGTTAAATGTTTCAAAACCATACCACTGAAATCAGCAGAAAATGAAAAATCCCTAATACTCAGTAATGACTCAACATGATTTTATGTGGGAGAACCACACCCCCACACACAAAGGTGCACCCTGTAGCCACTAAGTTTGCAAACAACACTAAGGCTGCTGCATATTGTAAGAAACTCATAGTCTTTGTAGAGACCACCCTCAGAGTACAAAGTTCCTCACAAAGTGTTGTACACAGAAAAAAAATGACATGCCCCTGTGAAATTGTCACACATATTTAATCTGCCACTCCACACTCAGAGGTATTGCTTTTTTTCCCTTCTTGCATTCCGCAGTCAGATTTATTGGTGCCTCTTTCCTCTCATTTCTTACGGCAATGAGGAAAGCCACCTGAAAGAATATAATAACCTTAGCTATAATATAGAAGACATAAAACTGTTGGATCTATAGTTTCCATATTTGGGTTTCTTACTGAAATACCATCATGATAAATGGTACAGTATGTATGACCAGGCATTTGGTTTGAGGAAGTAATGCTAGGAATTTACAGACATTTAAATATCACTTCCACATGTTACCAATTACCTCATATACACTTTCGGAGTACATGACTGAAAACAACATCTATAAAATCTGTTTAAAACCAGTGTGCAAGTCGAATACTCCAAAGTTACTAGCATCCCATTGATATGGGAGGGTTTCAGTAGCACTGCTGCTAATTACCTGCATAATTCCTAGATTAAAGCCTAAACTGCATCTATGTTGAACTCAGACTGGCAGAAAATCTACTTACCTGAACAACAAAGCCCCAATAAAGACATAAGAAAACAGCTTTATGTTGATCAGTAGTCAGACAAGTATCCAACTGATATAAATTTGGATGTCTGGAAAGTACAGTAAAGCAATAATTAATGTTTTCTGCCCCTCTTCAACTAATTATAACCCAGCAATAATTATCATCAGCAGCCCATTCCCGTGATGCCGCAGGGAGCAGGCTTCATGGCTGATTTAATTACTATGTATGATGTGTGTGTGTGTAGGGGTAGACAACAAAATTAAGTATGATTATATTTTGAAATGACGCCTTGTCTTTCAGCAGAGACTAGATGAAGACAGTTTGCTGGCAATTATAAATGCATACAGTCTAGTCTATAGAAGTTTCAGATTACCTCTTCGTGCAACCATCATCCTAAAAGGAATAGCTTTGCAAAGATTATTATAAAGCTCACATAAAATTTGACAGATTGATGATACCAGATAAAGGGAAAAGGATGTGCAATGTGCAATCTAATTACACTTGGAAAGAGGTTAATAGGTCCTTATAAGACTAGGATTGTGGTCAGCCTGTTTTATAACTACTGTAATGATAATTTCCTATCTCAACAGAAAGTAAGACTGATGTATCCCTACTGAGCTGTGTAGTGAAGTAATTATATTTTGCTGGTTTAAACACTGGACATAAAACTGAAATCAGCAACATCATTGTCTTCAAAGTATAGAGTGGAATACCCACCTCACTACTAGAAAGCAAGTATAATTTTTAATAGCTGGGCGCACAATTTGCTGTGTTAAGAAAATAATTAGTGTTAGAAAGAGTAAATTAGCAGAAAACATGAAAGCTAAATGCCTATTTTCTCATACTTATTTACTGTAGACAGTAAGAATAAAATGCCTGTTCACCATCTCTGCTTGGCCTCATTCAAAATTTTACACATCTACACTGTTACACATCCAAAAACTGTAATGCTTCATATTCGCTCCACCACCTAGGTAATCAGACTTGTGTCTGTTTTCCAAAATCTTCATGTCAAAGAAGAGCATTAAATTTTCTCTTCACACGTAAAGAGAGGTGTTATGCTGTGTAACTATTTAAGCAGAGTTAAATATAAAATAAACAAACTTTGTAATTTGAAAGACTCTTTCATAAAGTTATTGTACTTGGCATCTGTAAGGTATGTCAACGAGTCCACAGTAAACAGTTCTGCTACTAGTATGACACCGCAACCAACTTAAAATGGTACATTGGTTATGCTTCTCTGTGCTTTTAGATTAACCCAGGAAGACCTGAATCAGAAAAGTAAAATACATTAAGATATAAAAGATATTCAGGAAATTGCATCTCATATCTTCAGCAGGGAGGAAAATCAAGATAATGATTATTTTTTTTCTAGCAAGTTTTTCTCAGCTAGCCATTTTACATTTCTGTTTGATGTAGCTATTTTATTTATTTATTTGATAACTGGGTAGATGGGCTGGCCCAAGGTCCCTTTTCAGCGATGACCCAGGTACATAGGTTATTGCAGACTCTCAGTGGTTTCATGCATAAATACAGAAGTATCCTAAAGCAGATTAACAGAGGTAAATAATACTAGTCAACAAATATTTAATGATGAATATTCATTCTGTCATGGTAGTAAGGCTCAAACATTAGACAGATACATTTAAATATACAAATGTACATGCATACTCCTTCTGTGTGGCTTGTAATGGGTAGAGATGGGACTTTCTCAGATGTTGGCAAACATGTGGTTCTTTTAGTAAAGGTTTCTTTTATTTTTATCAGTTTTCTACAAACAGTTGCAGCAGTAGTATTGCTGGAGGGTGGTCCAGTTAGTATATTTCTGAATTTAAACCTTAAAGTGTTAAGCTAGAGCATCACCACTAGTATTTAAGTTAGGAAGGCTATCTTTGTCTTATGTACTAGACCTGTATTAAGCACTGGAAGTAACTTTCAATACAGATTTTAAAACGCAATAAGAAAGTTGGCAGAAGAATAAGGTAACGTCTGCAAATGTATCCACAATCTCTCCTGCTGCAATATTTCTAGTGCTTGCAATTCTATGTTAATACTGATCTTATCACATCATGTTTTACAGCCAAGGAGTAATAATGAAAAACCAGTTTATATACCACTGCAAATTACTTTAATGCAATATGCTTATCCTGCTATCTGTAAAATGAATTTACCAAGTTTGCCTTCCTGAACAATCAAGACGAGAAATTCCAATGCTTAAATCTCTTGTGACTGGGTCAGAGTCACAAAGTAGAGGTGGAAAGAAGCAAACATGATAACCTCAGCACAGAAAACAGATAAGAGCCTTAATCCACTGTGTTAACTGGCAGTCAGCTTTCTTCAAAGATTAGTTGACTTACTGATGCATGTAGTAGGGCAGGGACTGCTAGTTATAATGTGTGAACGTATTATAGAAAGTATAATAAAAAGTTTTTCAGCTTTTCCTGGTTAGGGGTCGCCACAGAGGAACTCCAGTCTGCTAATAATTGGCAGTGGATTTTTACGGTGCCAAGTTGCCAGCTCAATGCTCAACCTTCAAAGATGTCACTCGACCATGGAACGGGAGAACCTAACCACTGCGGCCACATATTATAGAAAGTATAATACAGTGTTCAAAATAGTTCTACTTAGTACCAAAACAGATGTTATTAAGTTCTGAAATCCCAAATGAAAATATTAAATTTGTATTGGAGTAAGAAATATTAAAAATCATACAATCCTGAAACCAAGAATCTCAAATAAATGTTTTAAGAATGAAATGGCAATTAAAACTACTTTAGAAGTGTTTAATATGTCAATGTTAATACTGCAGATGCGCATTAAAACACGAATAACATAATGTATCTAAACATGTATTAATAATGTTTTTGTACTGTCAGCAATAAATTACTATGCAGATATAAGCAGTATATTTGTATGTCATTTGTATGTACAACTACATGATAAATGTAGTTAAAAATGCCAGAAATTAATTTTATCTGATATTGAAGCTCTGCATCATAGCTACTCACTTTATATCCAGGTGTGGGAAAGGATATGATTCCCAATCACTAATACATTCTAAGTTTCACAACCTCAGAGAAGCAAGCATACTTGTTTTCTGAGCCAAACCAAGTGCTCTTGTTTTATAACAAGGTGCAGTCTCAGAGGTAGAGTAATAGAAGGGGGGGGGGGCACAGGGGGTGGATTGGGCTTGTTTCCCTGCATAAGCATGATTTTAATCAATAATCCCTCTATTTTTGAATGTTGTGAGTATACAGCCAAGAATGAATAAGCCAAAAAAAAAATTCATATTATTTGGCTAATCATAATCCATGATCTATTTTTATGCATACAAGAAAGCATCACAAAAAATATAATGCATTGCGTTAGCTAAATTAAAAAGACAGACACTAATTCAGCAATGACACATAGCATTTGACCCATAATCCATTGTTAGCGAGCATTGTGTCAGTTTAACATGTTATATTTACGGCAAGTTGTAATATTGAAATCATACATAAAGCAGTGCATACTGGAGCTCAAAAGAGCTACTGCAGGGTTTAGGAGCTACAAGGGCTGGGAGAAGAGTTTGCTATGTCCAGCAGATTGGCCTGCTCCCTACTGCCTGACATTTACCACTCTAGAGAACGAATGGCTGATTAGGCCTTCCAGTCAGGGAATGCCTGTGCTATAAGGCTCTCAGCCTAGCTGCAAATGCCTGCTTCTTGTCCCAAGGTATGCCTGTCTACTGCTATGACTTAGGCATAGCACTTTGATTTTGGCCCTCAGATTTAGCCCTGCTCCTCCTAGATTTGCTGATGTTCAGCATAAAATCTAACCTTTTTATGACTACATTCCTTATTAAATAAATACACTAAGACTATGCACAGATATTTCCTATCACTAAGTATTTAGGGTGTACACAGAAACCTTCTTTTGTGAAAAATTAGAACATTTTGGACTCAGTGCTATGATTTTTAAAGGCTAGTTCTATAAATTTTAATGCTTGGCAGTTGAGAGGTATACTCCAAGGGAAGATTGAAAGAGTCAGTGGGGTGAAGGAAGGGGGTCCACAGAGCAAGAAATGGGGACAAGGGAGGGTAAGAAATCATATATACACATACTATGTTTATAGCTGTATTTTGTAAAACCATTATTCAATGCAAAGTTTTATTTTTTACACATATATTAATTTGTAATTGCTCAACAGGAACCTCTGTTTGGGCAAGGTATATTTTCAATGGAAACCCTAGGCGAAAAGGTACATTTAAAAAACGAAAATACTAAAATAGTGACGGATACAAATAGTTATGACATGTTTGCATAATCATCCTGACAGTGAATATAGCATGCATTATGGTGTGTACATTTCTCCATTAGAAGGAAACATATATAAATGGATCTACTTCATAATGTTGAAATTTTAGAATGCCGACAACCATATGGCCGATATTCAAAATCTCGACATTATGAATAAATCCATAAAAAAGGAAATAAAATTTCCTTTAAAGTGCTAGGAGCCCCTCCGCCCCCCACCCCCATAACTTTAATATACCAACTCCAAGATCGCACTACAGTGCAGGAATGGAAATCTTTCCATTCCACACTATAGTGAGATGCTGGTTTCCCATTGTTGGCAATCCAAATGTCGATCATATGGTGTCGGCCATATGGTTGTCGACATTCTGGACTGTCGGCAGTGTCAGTTAGACCCATATAAACATATTATGTACTGCATAGAGGTGACCTTTCATACATAGCCTTTTATTTGCAGTAATAAAAGATGCACCATAGTAGGGAAAAATCAGCAAAAGATGAAGGAAGTGTCAACATGGAGCAGATATAAAAGAAAAGGGAATAATCTTGTATTTGATTCATCTGTTAACCACATAACCCTGTAACATAGATATGCCCCTTTTTTAGGGGAGCACTTTCTGATTAAGTGACTTCAGGGGTGACTTAGGAGCATGTTTTGATTAAGTGGCTGCAAAGGTGACCCAGGAGCACTTTCTGTTTAAGTGGCTTTAGGGGTGACCAAGGAGCATTTTCTGTTTAAGTGTGTTTAGGGGTGACCCAGGAGCACTTTCTGTTTAAGTGTGTTTAGGGGTGACCCAGGAGCACTTTCTGTTTCTGTGTTTAGGGGTGACCCAGGAGCACTTTCTGTTTAAGCGGCTTACCAAAAGTCATACATCAACACATGAGGTGAGAGGAATCAAACCCTCTACTCTTCACCCCAGTGACAAGTTTAACATAGGTCTAACAGTGAGTTAGAACATAACAATAATGATGCTACAACAAAAAAGAGCAGATCTGTTCTCTGAATAATTTATTAGATCACCAGGGGAAAGCCAAGCGCGGTCAGGCTGAGTACATCCAAAGGGCATCTGTGAAGAATCAGAGTATGAAAAGTGTTAGGAGTAGACAAACTGTATTTTGAGATCTAGTTAAAATTGTGTTTTAAGCTCTGTCATGCAAAGGATTTTCTGTGGGATGAAATAAAAATGCACTGCAAGTTTGTTTCACAGCTTTGGTACAGTAAAATCAACACTGAAAGCCCTACAGTTTGCAGTCTTAGTTTTGGTTTACTATAATATGCCAAAGTCAACATTTTAATATTCATTATAGCCAGAAAGTAGTACATGTGCTGCATTTTAAATTACTACTTTATACACTCTTTATTCAACTTACATTCATCATCTGAACAAAGGCACTTTCATATATCCATGTCTGAGAAACTATATCACAAAAGGGTCTGCTGTCAGTGACTCCATCTAAAACATTACCTGCCAATTATTTCAGCAGTTATGCAGTGAGAATGTAGGTTTAGACTTTCTGTCACAGAAAGCTGCATTTTCACTCAATTACTCCTATTTTGAAATTTTAAGATTTCTGTTTGTAAGATATAGCATTTCTGCCAGTTTGGGATTTTTCGCTCAAGATATCTACTGAAGCTGTTTCTGCTGCAAGATTAAAAAGAATCTTCATTCACACAACTGAGAACATACCATTAGGATGACAGCATGTGAAAACCACATCAAAACAAGGCTTCTATGCATAAAACAGGATAAAGCACTGCCTTAGAAACTGTCTAAATTCAATGACTTTTCCAGGATAAACAAGAAACTGCAGTGAAGAAATAACAGGCATAATAGCTAAGGCAGGAGTACACTTTTGTTTAAATTAAAGCACCAAAGATGCATATAACATAGTCATGCATAGTATTACATAGGCATCAATGAATATGCCAGACTATAAAATGACATCTTGACTGCCACAGAGATGGTCTAAGCTCTTCATAATACCATATATTAAATCATTTTAAATATATAGTCACAAGCATGCATCTTATTTTCCTTCTTAAAATGTCTTTGACCACTCTGCAAATTAAATTAGCTACGACAAGATATCCACAGTAAAATGTTAATTCACATCAAATGTACACCAAAATAAAGGGCTAGCTTTAGAAAGTTAGTTAGCACTGAATAGGGATAGGGCACACAGAGAAGTCCATGGAAAAGGTGACTCTAGGGCTGCAGAAGAAAATTGTAAAGCAAGTAGGTGGTGTGCAGTCTGTTTACAAATGCAAAATGGACAGCAGTTGTGGAGTGTATTTACAAACGTAAAACAGACAACTGGTGTGCAGTGTTTACTAATCTAAAACAGACAGCCAGTGTGCACTGTGTTTGCAAATGCAAATTATTAAGCTGGTGTGCAGTATGTTTACAAATGAAAAATACATCATGGATAAGGCCGCTTTTGAAACTTCAAGCACTTCAACTGCACTTGCTGGAGTAGCAAGAAAGAGTAAATATGGGGTCTGAGGCTGCAGGTCCATACAGCATTCTCTTTGTTTAGAGGTGCATTGATCTGTGTAAGTAGCAGAAGTTTGGGAGTACAGCACTTCTTAGCAGAAAGAGCACAGTGGTGAAGTACCTGAAAAACACAGTAATACCATCACAGCAAGTTGTGAGATTTGTTGTATTTCTCTGGCAATCCTATTTTACTTTTCATAGTTGCAGGACTTACATTTGTAGTTCTCACACTTCTGACAGGGATCCCTGCTAATACAGTTTACAGGTAGACAGTCTGTGATGGCTGCCTATAGAAATTGAGCTATAGTAGTGTCAGTAGGGAGTCCACTGTAGTGTTACAAAAGCATGGCCTATTTTCCCCGCACTACTCTTCTAACTCATACACATACATAAAGCTACACCATTTGTCCACATGAAAGCTGCCACTGTCAAAATGCATCCACAGATGATAACAAGGATGCCAGAACACATCACATAGACACCACATATGAGAACATACCATACCCAAACAGATCCTTTTCCTGTGTGGCCTAACCTATTACATTATTGTCTCCTACTGTCCATATGTGTAAGAGCTGAGTGTGTTGCTGCTGTGCATTATTAACTGTTATGCAAAAGGCACCAGTGTAATGTTCACCAGAGTGAGTTATGCTATGTAAGATTCATTTGACAGAACAGAACACTCTGAACTTTCTGAAAGTGCTGTAGTTGTGTTTTCCAACCATGCAGCTGTCAGAAACATGAATGAGGGGATATCAATCCACGCCAGAACTCCCAGTAATAAAATGGCTAACGTGGAAGCCTTCCCTGCTTGGGGGATGTTGACATTTATACTTTTACTGAAGCAAGATCCAGCACAGTTATCATGCATTTCAGGTTATAATTCCTTTCTCAGTTACATACCCAATGGAATAGCTGGTGGTGTATTGGTATTTTCTAAAATGCTGTAAAGCACAGATTCATGTATTTGCCACTAGAGTGTGCAAACACTAACAGCAAAATTAGACAAAGCACAGTAAAAATTGAAACTTGCTCTACAGCTATTAAAGTGTCTTTGCATGGAGAACCCTCTAAACCCCTGAACATGGGGGCTGTACTCTCCCCTCACCTCCAAGACTCATACATACTAACAATGAATTACTAAGATATCACACTCTTGGGCTTACTCTGTATTAAAATTAAATTGCACTTTTGTATGGCTGAACATGTGTGGCAAACGTTTGTCTCGTAAAAACAATGTGAAACCCCAGAAGTCAAAAAATAAAATACCCAGGACTAAAAACTGCTTGTACAATAATATCAGTGGTATTGAGTATAATATTACTGGAACCATATCCCATCTAAGCACCCCCTCCCCCCAAGTGCAAGAAGGCCTCTTGACTAAATTCCATGGTGTAAAAAAGCAATGAAAATGCAGACAATATGGAGGATTCTAACTCCCTAAATGTAGACTGCGTAAACTACTCAACAGCAGATAAATATTGCCAAACAACTAAATAAATTTAAGTAATTTAGAAGATATATTATCAAGCTAAAGTTTAGTGGCAATGTCTTAGATATCATACTAACAGATCTAGGATCTTTTTGCTCACTATCCATGGTTAACAGCCTCTGTAATTAATAAAGACCACAGTCATATAATTTACTTATTTATTTAGTTATATTTGTTACTCAGGGTAGAGCACTGATCATGCCAGATCAATTTCAGGTTGTTGTGTCTTTCGGCTTATCCCGGTTAGGGGTCGCCACAGCGGAACTCCGATCCGCTAATGTTTGGTAGTGGACTTTTACGTGCCGAGTTACCAGCCCTGACGCACAACCTTCAACGAAGGCACGCCCATTCATGTATGCCTCCACACAGAAGACACTCTAGCTGAGAATCGAACGGGACAACGTCTTGCTGTGAGGCGACAATGCTACCGCAGCACCACTACCAATTTCAGGTTAAGAATCAGAAAAAATTTAAAAATAAAAACATAATTTGGCATATATTCTTTTTTAAAATTCAAACCAGAAAATCAAGTTAAGCTATCATGAAATGTTACAGCAGGGTTACAAAGTTTTAAAGAGCAGAAATTAATTTTATTGTATGGAGTTAATACTAAGGTATAATAGTTATTTGCAATATGATAATATATCATATATCTTTAACCCAAGAGAAACATCAAACTCCATTATAAACAAATAATATTTCCTAAATTTTCTGAATGCAAACTATGACACAACAAATACACTTACACACTTAGGAAAACCATCTGAATCTACATTGGATACTATCAGTAAACTACAACATAGGAGGTAATCCCCTGAAATCTGAAGAAGAAATAAGGGATCTAGGGACCCAAGTAGATAGTCAGCTTTCCTTTGATAACCATGTTGCCAAAGTGGTTAGAAAATCCCATCTGATCACGAAAAGGTTTGCATCAAGATCTAAGGATGTAATGGTGCCCCTCTACTCTTCTCTCATCAGACCCATTATTGAGTACAATGCACCAATTGGAATGTACCTGGCTAGACATCTCCAGCAGCTGGAGAGACCACAAAGGTACCTAACCAAGAGGATTACTGGCCTCAAACAGTTGCCCTATGCAGCACGATTGAAAAAGCTAAAACTGTTCTCTGTTGCATACCGCCTTCTCAGAGGCGATCTCTGTCTAACGTACAGAGCCATGTCCAATCCAGAATTGTTGAACATGCTCCATCTTAGCAAAACCAAATCTACTTGAGCTACACGCTCTAGGGATATAAACCTCAACACAACAATGAATATAACATGCTGGAGGGATAGATTCCCTTCGCAGAGACTTCCCTTACTATGGAACAGGGTCCCGATCTACATAAGACAGAGCCCCTCACTATCACTCTTCAAGAGGAACCTTGATGTGTGGATGGGTAACAGAAAGTTCACACTGGGGATCACACCAACAGCACTACTAGATAGGGGCCAAGGGTACTAGCTGCTAGCACAAGGGTCTAGGGAACTACTAAAGGGGAGGTGAATACCGCACAATGTGGCTGGGCTAATATATGCCTTCAGGCAGATAGCCAAATACCAACCTATGAACCTATATCAAGTGTTTCAATTATATGGCTTCTGAACACCCATGACTTTTCACTGTTTCTGCCTTTATGGATATATTCAGGACAATAAAACCCAACACCTTTAGCTACAGACATACATGTTTCAGCCATATTGTGACTTCATCAGCACAGCATAAACAGATTGTCTATAAATACCTAACAAACACAGGGTTTTATATATATATATATATATATATATATATATATATATTTATATATTTATATATTTATATATATATGCAAACAATATCTGGTGGAATCAAGAGTTGAGCTGTAAGTAGGAGGGATGGAGGGGGTGGCTGCCCTGAGTACAGCTGTTAGGGGGTACAGTTGGCAATGCTGACACTGCATTTATGTCCAGATGGCAATGCATTGAGTCTGGATTTCATTTCATATTGGCATGCCAACACTAATTTATATAAACAGTCAGACAGTCCTCTATATTGTAAACATTAGCTTTTTCTCCCTAGTCTCAGATTAGCATTTTTGTTTTCAACTTTGGTTTGGAGCAAATCTGAGGAATTTTCAAAAGGTGCACACTTATATGTGGAATCATATAACTAACAATATACAGGGCAAAATAAGGTGTACTACTTAGCTTTCAAAAATGTGTTTATTTTTATTTGCTTATTGGAGTAGTGGATTGATTCACATGGATCTATTTTGGCCTCAACCCATGAAAGTAAAACAGTAGTTTAACAGATAACAATAAAAAAGGCAGTAACAAAAGTGTAACTGTTACAAAATGTTATTTATAAGCTTACAATGAAATAGAAACAAGAATACTTCAAGGTCTATATAAAAATAAGCCAACAGGACAGAGACTACGTACTTATTCTTTTAGCTCTTCAAGACCTAACTATGAACTCAGCTTGAACTCAAAGGTTGAAATTATTAATGATGTATTTTTAATTACATAAAAAATTACAAAACTGTAAATGCAACTGTATCAACAAAGTGCTGTTAATATCAGTGGCATAGATGAATAAAAGCTTCAGTACACCCCAGGCATCCCAAGTCTGACTACTGGCTCAGGGGCTTGATGGCACTGGTGAAAAAGATGGACAGGCTTATCCTGAGGGGAGCAAAGGAGGGAAGGGTGGATCTTGCCATACACACTGCCAGTATATATTCAGAGGAGGGGTGGCTTGGGGGCAGGTGTCAAGCTCTCCAAGCCACTGATGGGTGCTAGCCTTTATAGAGATGCATTTGCAGGGTTATGGGATTATTGGCCACTGCAGAGACCTGGCTTACTTGTCTCTCTGTCTAGCGAGTGGCGTTAGGTCACTAATGTCGCTCTCATTGCTAGGATGCCATGGAGAGCATGAAACAGTGTTATGGCTGCCTTAATAATGGGCCCTTTTAGACAGCTCTCATCTCATATCATCTCCCAGTAGAATTCAACATACAGGGGAAATTTGGCCAAGGCACTGGGGAACTTCTGTTATTCTTTTTGATAGGTGTCATGGGATCTTTAACATCCAACAGAACAACAACAGCTCAAGCAGATGGCACCTCTGTTTAATGTCTGATTTGAAGTATGACACACTAAGGACTGCAGCACTCCCCCTTATCTGGACTTCAGTGTCAGCAATCCAGCGACCTGATATGGGAATAGAACCCACAGTTTCTGCACTAAAAGTGAGTATTCTACCTGTGAGTATCCTACCTGTTGCACAGGTTATTTTGGAGATGGATATATCCAGAGATGCATGTTGCAGCAATGTTGTTATATGATATAGTTCCAGTGTTTGTTTTTTCTTTTGTTTTTTCCCTCCTTTTTTTTTTTTTTTTGCTATAATTTTCTCAGCTGGTAATCTGTCCTGGGAGAAGTGCTCCTTTGCAGTAATAATATCAGAGCAGTGACTGGTTATATGACTTGGTTAGAGTTCACAGTTAGCAACTGGAAACTGAGGGAAATCAAACCCAAGTTTACTAGGTGAAGATTACTAATGTACTATCTGGATGCTCTGGACAAAACTGCCAGATTTCAGTAAAGTAAATGAAGCTACTGCACTGCATTGCTTATGCAGCCCATAGTGCTGGACAGTAAACTGTGATGGCTCCAGTTTGAAGAAGTGCAATGTGCCTTCATACGTAATTGAGCTTGGCAGTGAATTTGTGGTGGAGCTGGGGGCTATAACATCACTGCAATATGACAGAAAATCTTTATAGATTATAATATGGAAGTGGCAAGCTAGTAAAACATTCCAAGCCACACATCTGAGAAACAGTCTCATATGTAAGTCTGAAAAAATAAAGTTTTAGGTGCTGTCTGCCACTGGACTTGAAGTTTTCTTGTGGGTTATATTTTTTGACCTCCACAACAAATTAGAAATATTTTCTTTACTTTTTTTGCAGCCTATATTACCTATAGTCATGCTACTACTTACCAATAAAACAAAGAAAAATGTTTCTCTTGCTGTAAACAATAGAGTGCAAAAATGTCATTTTTGCTGTAGTTAGTATTATGCAAATCACTCTAAAAGAGGAAAAAAAAATGCAACAAACCAGCTGGAGAAACTAAATGACTTGCAAAATAAATATATTTACTGGCAATTCAAAAGTGGATAAATTTTTGTACTGAAAAAGCACTTCACTGGATAAAAACACCTTCGAATTGACCCACTTTATAATATCCCTAAATCAGCCTAAAGTATTAAGGAAAATAAATTCCATCACAGAAAAGTACTATACCTTAACATTCCCTGTTTAAGTTGATTGATCTCTGAATGCCTCATTTTAATGTTGATGGCAACTGGCATTCAGCTTTGTCTGCAAATAGTATTTCTTTTGTTTCAATATATTTTTTTCATATCACCAGCTCTGCTATTAACACATATCCTTTCCAACACTTGTAAACAAAATAAATGTCCCCTTGCAAATGAAAAAGGGTTAAATAATGCATTTTTGCTGCCTGATGTTATAAGCTTCCTTTATATCACATAACCTTACTTTTAAATTTCCTTAAAGTTTTTCCAATATAAGACACTGTATTATGTTATATTATATTATATTATATTATATCATAAAGGGGAATTCTATGGAGAACATATTTTTGGGGGGAGTGGAAGTCCTTAGCATAGGTATTATGTATGCTAGAGAGGGTGAGGTTTGTTTTCTGTAAGGAAGAGTGATAAGCGATCATGTGAGTCAGAGGCAGGAGTAATAGAGAGAGGAGTATGGTTATTCATAGCAGTGAGTACAGAGTAGGAGGAGATCAGAGAGCAGAGGCGTTTTTTTGGCAGAGATGCAGTGAATATATCAGGAGTGGAGTATACAAGGAGAGAGAGTGAGGGAGGACTTTCTCTGATGTTAGAGTTAGATTATGATGATTCAGACAAGTTGGAGTACAGAGCAGTTGTGTTTGGGGTGCAGAGATATAACAGACGAAGTATAATGACAGAATTTAAGAAGGTTTTGTATAAGATGTATGTGAGTCAAGGGAACTAGAGTGATCCCATATCTGAGCTTTCTGTAGACCAATTTAAGGTCACTTTTATAATGGGGGATTTGAACTTCTTCCTTAGTCTACAAAGTTTTTTTTCGTTTATTGTAGAGTTTGGTGATACTTGAGTTCCACCATTTGGACTTTTTCCTAAATTTCCCTTCATAGCTATGACAGATAAGGAAGGATACATAAATGGCTATATCAAAGCAGGAATTAAGGTGATGGTAAAAGCTAATGGTAAACACAGCTACTTTTGTTGTTTTGTTGGGTCCGGGGGGGGGGGGTAAATTTTATCAGGTCATGTGAGAGTGCTTGGAGGCTTACCTTAAAGAGCTCCCTTAATACAGTAAGGTTGGATGGAGTTATGAGCTGGGCTCTTGCCTGATGGTTTGATTTAATCATGGAGTGAAAGACGTTTGGTTATGGAGCAGACAGTTACTGTATCCTTAAAAACTAGGTTATCTCTAGTCTGAGCGCACACGATTTAGTGAAGATATGTATTAACAAAGTTAACAACTATGTATATTGGCTGCTGACTATGCATTTCATAGTTAATGTGTGGCTAGCTGATGTTACCCACAATAACTGTTTTAGGTTAAGTAGGTTGAACTTCATCTGGCAGTCACAGGTATCATGGTCAGTGGGAGACAGAAAAGTGGTTTTATAGGTGGAATTAACATGACAACTGAATGTGCTACTGAGACTAGGATATCTAGATCTGTTGCCTGTCAACCTGTCCCCCTGGGAAATCAGTGGGATGACCCCAGACATATAGGCAGCAAACAGGAAATACATCTGATTGACACACATCTATGAGAACAAAGCTGGCACACTAGCAACTCCCCAATACTTACAAGACTAAGAAGCCACATATGTCCCATCTACACCCGAACTTGTCAAGCTGTGGTCAGAGTGTGTACAGTAACAGAGTGAGATGTATGTGCATAATAGTAATGTGGAATCTGGTACTTTGTGTGGCAACATTCAGGTAGTGTTAACAAACATTCCTCCCACAGGTCTGTCAGATACCACCACTGTGCCCAGACATACAAGAATGATACCCTGTACTGGTACTGTTTACATTGGTATTGCATGGCAGTGCGACTGATGCAGTTGCTCTGAATAATGAGGCATTACACATCACTGTCGCCCACACTGTCCTACAAAATATAACTGTCTAGGAAATCTGTATAAGAGTGTTGTAATACAAGGTCAGAATGCAAAATCACAGGGGATTAATAAGATAGAAAGCAGATAGGAGATATACAGCAATATCTATATAGCAGACACAGCTGTGATGGACAGTGTGTTTAAGTTGCAGCAGACACAGCCATGGTCTGAATCCTGGGAGTGGAAATAGGCTGCATATAGAATCATACTCCACAGCTGTACAGATGAGGCCAGAATGTCCAGTATATGGGCCCATATCTGCTGCCTGTCCCCCTGGTAAGTCTATGGGATGATGCCAGATGTTTAGCCAGCAAACAGGGAATACAAGTGATTGTCAAACATCTATGAGAACAAACCTGTCACTGTAGCAACCCTCAAAACTGTTAGGAGAGCAATAAGCCAAGTATGTCCTATCTACACCCCCATGTTGCTAAGCTGTAACCAGAGTGTGTACAGTAACAGAGTGAGATGTATGTGCATAATACTAATGTGTAATCTGGAAGTTTGTGTGGCAACAATCAGGTAGTGCTAACAAACATTGCTCCCACAGGTATGTCAGATACGAAGACTGTGTTGAAAAATAAAGACCATAATAACTTGTACTGGTACTGCATTGTAGGGAATTGTGAGTGTTGCAGTTTCTCTGAATAATAAAGTATCACTGACCACTGTCACCCACACTGTGCTACATAATATAACTGTGTAGAAAAGCATGTATATGTGTGTGTCAGGTCACTAAAGGTTGAAGAGGGCAACATTCTAGATATGTCCCAGCACACCTGCATGTGGTCAACACATAGCCAGAGTCTGTGCAGAAAGAGGTGGATAGCTATGTGCACAACATCAACCCGGAATCTGGGAGTATGTGTAGAAACAGTTAGTTAGGCTTAACAAACATTCCCTACACAGGTATACCAGGTAAGAGGTGTGTACTGCAGGTAAAACCAGTTCATGTATAATGATGAGGACAGCCATATCACTGTCCAAACTAAAGCTATAGGGTAGTGTAGTAAGACTTGTAAGATACAGATAACAGCACTGACTAGGAGAGTAATGTGGACTACAGGAATATACTAGTTGTTAATTGACACCCCCCACCATATCTCCAACAATAATCAACATACCCACACCAACTGGTATATTATGACACCTATGTTCTGATAATGTCCAATTGTTTGATAAATATATTAATTGCTCCCATGCATATGCTATACTAAAATATTTTTTCATTGTGGTCGATTGAGTCAGTGAGTAACTGTGCTTTGGGTATTAAATATTGGGGAACAGATAGTTGTTAGTATGGTAAGGCAGATTTTGTTGCTTATGTATGGTGGTGGGCAACTTTGAATGCGTTAGGCTTGTAGTAGCTTGGTAGGCGAGTAGTACCTCGTGTTTACCTCATATGGTTCACAATGGGCCGTAGAAAGTCAAAGAAAAAGCCTCCTCCTAAGAAGAAGATGACCAGGACTCTGGAAACCCAGTTCACGTGCCCTTTCTGTAACCATGAAAAATCTTGCAATGTTAAAATAATTCCCATTGCAGAAGTTAACAATATTGACCAGTCAACATAAATCGTTATGCAACAAAGAAGACCACTGCATAAAGCATGCTGGATGTTGCACTGCTGATGGCCAATGCATCCCAGCTTAAAGCTGCAGTAGAACATGGATTTTCTATGTATTACACCCAACTCGTTGTTCTTACTAGTATGTCTCTCGTTTTACAGATAGTTGTGGGTATGCTTCTAATATTTATTGGTAAGTGCTACAGACCCTAGTATTCATCTCTATTAAGCATTATGTGTGTATAGAAAGAATGTCAAACCATATCTGACCACACTGTATTTTTTACATCATTTCAATTCACTGACCCAGTACCAAGTCCCCAAGTACTTTAGTTCTACTGCAGACTGCAGTGCGGTCTGCCCAGTGCCCATTTGTGTTCCTCACGCAATCCCAGCCAGCCTGGGATGGGAAAATTAACTTTATTTGGCTACTTGATGACCTGTGGCTCCTGAAAATGCATGCTAATTAATAAAAAGGTGAAGGAGTGTAGTTCGGATGAGGTGAAGACCAACCATTGCTGCTGCCGAGGAACGGTTAGCCTTGCAGGAGGTACTAGCTGGTGTGTGCGTTCGGATGATTTAGCTGCTGCCGAGGAGCCATTAGCCCTACAGAGCTTACTGGTTAATGTGATGTCTGAATTTTAGTCTTCTGTTGACCACGGTGGAAGCACTTTTAGCTTGGCCTGCCTTGGACGTGGCCGGGTTGTATCTTTAAGGCATTTGGATTCTGGGGGTGTGTTTGACTCGCTGTGGCCAAGGGCTTCATTTTTGGCTCTTGGTGTGTGCTGTGGTACCTAGAACATGTCCTAGCAACTGGATGAGGAGTTGAGGCTATAGATACCGGTGGCTATAAAGCTTATTATAGTCAAACTTGGATACACTGTCCTTTTTGGGAATCCATACTTCTGCGTACTGCTGTCAGTCTATGTGTAGTGACTATTTTTTTTACGTGACTGTTTACAACAGATGGACCTTCTAAGCTGTTGGAATGGCTATAACAGTGTGCAGTCCAGTGCTGTACAAGGTGTATATTCTAAATTTAATTTATAGGGGTCATAACCTCGGATGCATCCTGTCAGCATTTTTTATCTTATTGCCTCCATCTAGAAATAGTGCCCTTGCCATTTTTGGAGTCAGAGGCATCAGTTCTGCTGTTTAAGACTCTCAGATTTGGAGGGAGTGTACTCACATGTTATCATAAACTGTAAGAAAAAGTAGCCCTCTACGCACTGCTATATCCAGTTTAGCAGATTATCTGCGTTCTATTAATCTGTCTGCATTTACTTATATGTCGCAGTTTGTTTTTCGGTGGTCAGATTATTGCAGTCTGCTAATTAAGGAGACTGTGCTTTGTATTACGATTAAGAAAAACTACGTTTGTAGTCTTACTGCTGGGACCTTTTGTGGTTGCTAAATTTTCAAGTATATTTTATTTATAAAGAATATATATTTTGTGGTATATTTTATTATCTCTTTATATTTTCAAGATATTACCTGTCACATTTCAAACTGCTTTACATACCACATTGTTGTAACCATTGCCTACACCTAACACTAAACATGTTGCCACTTCTTTTCCTCTCCCCTCTGCTATTTACACTGACATACGTCACATCTTATCACACCCCCCTGCAATTCTCCCCTTACCCTCCACTCTGAACTTACATCCCTCCCAGAATCTATCCAGGTCCTACCACACTCCTTTATGTCCACACTCACTGCACTCTACCACACTATTTTTTCTTTAAAACTAAATTACTCCCCTCATCAAAACAAATCCCAAACTTAAAATCCAAATTTCTGTATCCTCTCCCTCAACCTAACTCTTTACTCTCTATCCTGACAGCACTCCTCCTTTCAGGCGATATACACCAAAACCCTGGTCCTAATAACCAACTCTTATCTTCCAACTCCTCCACTCCATCTTCTATCACTACTACTTCTTCCTCCCACACCTCTAGCAATCCCACTCTCACTAGTACCTCCCCATCCACTCTCACGTCTACACACAGAACCAAAAGACTAAAATTATTCTCCCTTAACATCCCGAGCATCTGCAACAAAGTGCCTGAACTCCACACACTCATACAACACTATACCCCCCACATCTTAACTCTCTCCGAAACTTGGCTAAAACCCCACATCCTCAACTCAGAGATCTGTCCCCCTGGTTTCAATATCTACAGACTGGATAAACCTAGCAAAAAGGGAGGCGGTGTCTCCATTCTCTTTTCTGAGACTCTCAATATCATACCACTTACAATTACCACTCCCACCTTCCACCCTGCAGAGCTACTCATAGTAACCTGTCATCTCAACAACTACCAAAAACTAGCCATAGCCTCAATCTATATCCCACCAGGGAATAATATCACCATCCTTGAAGACATCTTATCTTGGTGTTTTCTTTACATCCCCTTTGAAACTATCATACTTGGGGATCTAAATTGTCAGAAAAATATGTATTAGTGTATGTATTAGTAATATGCTTAGTGCATTTAAGGCTTGAAAAGGGTTAACACATTTATTCTATTTCACACTGCATAAAATCTGTATGAATTGCAGAAGCTTTCTAACCTTGTATTGTCATGAAATATGCGCAGCTATTGCTTATACTTTGGAAATTTACAGGGAAGCAGATAATTTCTGCTTGTGTCAGGAAAATAATGAATAGAACAATATCGCTTGTATTAATGTTATGAGACTCAGACAAGGAGTTACGCTTGTGCTGTGAGAAAACACACAGCTGCAGAAGCTATAGATAATTGGAACAAAGACTGCTTGAAAATATGAACTGCAATCAGCATTTGCTTGTGTCTGAGTTAGAAAAGTACCTTGAAATGCAACACATGTATTAGAACTACACAATAGAAGATTGTAACGGGCTAGGGCCCACCAAGGCCAGGTTGTTTTTCTCAAAATGTTTTTCATAAATCCAGTCATGTCAGCAGAAAATCTGAGTAACATCTGCTGTAGAACAATACTGAAAGTTGTGTTTGATTACGTCAGCCATAGAAGGCAATGTCTTGTAGAACAGTATAAGAATAGCATACTTCCTGTTAGTAGTTAGGCAAAATCCTGTATTTGCATGTTTTTGTCTCCTTGCAGCAAGTTATTAAATGTGCCTTAACTGAACCTTACGTGTATTGGTCTTTGAAGTTTTTTCCTTTGACAGATTGGTCCTTCAGACCCGAAACCCTCACTTCGCCTCGGATCAGACAGGCCAGGTGGCTTGAAACCGTACGAGGAAGAAACCACATTGGTTCTTCTTATTTGAAAAGCCCTCCGACTGAATTGTCATACAAAAGAGGCTAGCCACTTTCTGATATGCGACTGAAGGATGGGTTTTCACGAACCAGGTGATCAATCACGAAGGCTCAGGTAAGATGAATCTACTTTTTTTCTGTTTTAGATCAGGGACAAGATTTGTATTGTTTTTGTCAGAACTGTATTTTTACAAGTCAGGGACAGAAAAGATTACTGTCTTGTCATAGATCAGGGAAAACAGAGTAGGTAGGCAGTCATTCTGAAGAGACTATAACAAAATCCGTGGTACCATGTTAAAAATAAGAAGGGTTACGTAACGTTCAAAAGGTTAGAACAAGATGGGTAATAATTGCACAAAAAGACCCCAAAATCCACCGTTAACCGAAGAAGCGAAATACATGCAGTCACAGTGTGCTGATAATATTAAATACTACTCAAAATGGGTTAATAAGTATGAATTTGATGGTAAATTAGAAAAATCCTCACTTGTTAAACTTGTCAAACAGCTTAAAACCAATTCTAAAGGTGGGGTAAAAAAGCAGCGCCAATTAGGAATTCCTCAGGCACACAGGTGGATTGAGGAGGTGAACCGTAGGGAACAAAAGAATAATAAATCAAAAGCAATGTTTTTAGATAAGGAGGACAATAACTTAGTAATAGCATCGGCCCCTCCACCTCCTTTACCAGAATATGAAGCACGTGAACAGGTTAGTCCACTCCCACGATATCCTGCTGTCACTGAAAATAGAGACATTACGAAAGCAAAATCGTTTATTAGAGATCCCATCGAGACCAGGTCTCGAACACAGGCAGGTAACTCAAAAGGGGACATTGAATTATATCAAATGGGTAGAAATTCACGATCTATGAGTGACGAAGAAATATGCCCACTTATAGAAGTATCTAATCCACAGGCAGGGCAAGAAGGTCAGGACCCAACTATTCTAGAGTATAGACCCTGGACTCCAGAAGTCATCTGGAAAGCCACTGAGGGAATTCCCCATTCAAAGGTTAATTTTAGAAAGTTCTTAGAAGATTTACAAGGAATGAGGCTAAGTTATAATTTAAATGGAGAAGAGGTAGAAAAAGTAGTCAGACAAATTGTTGGACCAGATTGGCACATGATTAGTGGCAACTGGAATCCCCGTGATGCTGCGCCCAGACCCCTCCCACAAAGCAGCGCAGAGCTAGACAATAGAGTGAAAGGTCTTACAGACCAAATCTCTGAGAAATGGAAGCCTAGGGCAGACTGGACTTGCATTAATCAATGCATCCAACAAGAAGGTGAAACTATTGACAGATATTATGCCAGACTGTTAGAATGTTTTGATAACCATTGTGGAATGCAGGTTCCTGAAGATCAGACACAAGATTCCCCATATGAGCAGCAGTTAAAGAATGCACTTTTGAAAGGCAGCATTGCACCCATAAGCAGTTTTATTACAAAGCACATGGTAGATCATCATACAAGCAGGTTACAGTCATTACTTGAATATGCTAGACATGCCGAAAGGCACTTTAATAGCAAAAAGAAAAAGAAAGCCCAAGTATTTTCTGTAGAAGATGGAGCAGAAGTTTATGTAGTACAGTCCAGGAAAAAGGTCAAGAGAAATGCCCAGAGAAACAAACAATCTGATCAGTTATCAGAGGACTTTGAAGGGCGAAAGAAAAGGGGTGAATGTTTTAAATGCGGTAAAAAGGGACACTTGGCAAGGGATTGCAAGAAAAACAAGAGGGCAACCATGGAGGAAGACAAGGAGGGTGAGGACTGATTATATGATAGTCAGGAATCACTAGAAGGGGATAGCAGAGAAAGGACAAATGAGAATGTGATAGAGGGAGTAGAGGATGTGACAGAAGAAATAGAGAAAGTGCAGGAAGTCACGGATAGTGAAGAAAATGAAATATTGGATTTAGCTTTATTGAGCTTAGAGCTCTATTTAGCAGACACAAAACCAGAAGTTACACTCCTGGTAGAAGGGAGGGAAGTCAAATTCTTGTGTGACTCAGGGGTGTCACAGACGCGGATACATCCCTCCAAACTGCCAGAAGATTCAGAGTCACCTGACTAGAAACTAGTGAAAGCAGCTAATGGACAGCTGTATCAGGAGCCCCTCTCCCATAATATTGTAATAACTGATCCTGTTTCAGGATTGACCCAGAAAAGCAAAATTGTTGTTTCTGCAAAATGCCCAGTAAGCCTCTTGGGCAGAGACCTTATGCAACTATTTGGTATAGCAGTAGTTCCGACTATGCAGGGTATGGAAGCACAGAGACAAATTGATACCTTTGCAGTGCAATTGGAGGGCGAAATGTTTTATTGGTACAGCCAGGACTTGGTTACCTCCAGGGGCAGAGACTGAAGAGTTGATGAACGTAGCCATCAGCAAGTTCCCCTCCCTTGGCATTGATAAACAACATTTGTTGCACTGTACTCTGTATTATTGTAACACACCAGGACCTGATAAGGAATATGAGCAAGAATTGTTTAGAAATCCTGCAAACAGATTGATATTACGTAATCAGTACTGGGACATGGAAGGGAACAGTGTAGCCAGCTATTCATTGCTCCAGGAGTTCTTTGCACTCTATAAATCTAACTGATTATCACATGTTAGCTTAACTACGGACAAGAATGTAAAATGGGTACTTAGGAGAAAAAGTCACGAGATGGGAAAAGCAGACAGAGTTAGAACTGTCAGAACAGGGAATACAAATGCAGAAATTGAATTGGATAACTCAGACCCACCCAGCCGTGCACTTGCAGTCTAGCAAGGACAGCTGATTAGCACTCCTATTAAAGGAGGAAGAGAATGCCTTACAGAATATACCAGAAACTTTTTGGTCAACAGGAAAGTCAGATGTAGGACTTATTCATACAGCGGGACCACAGAAAAGACAGTATCCCTTAAGAAAAATGCAGAGGTAGGACTCAAACCTATTATAGCAGATTTACTTAAGGAAGGGGTGCTGGTGGAATCTCCTGATTAACCATGTAACACACCCTTATTTCCTGTTAAGAAAGCGAATGGAGAGTGACGTATGGTCCAAGATTTACAAGCTGTAAATGACGCAGTAATACCAAGGGCATCTACGGTGCCAGACCCACACACTCTGTTGAATGATTTAAAACCTCAACAGAAATATTTTTCTGTGGTAGATATCAGCAATGCATTTTTTTCGATACCAATACACCCTGATAGCCAATATTGGTTTGCATTCACATTTCAGGGGAAAAGGTATACATATACGTGACTACCACAGGGATAATGTGAAAGTCCAACAATATTCTCACAAGAAATGGCAGGCAAATCACGAGGCAGTCAGATTTTATTTTATGTTGTTGATATCCTGCTGGCGGCCCCCACCCAGCAAGATTGCAAAGAAGATACCATAGCGCTATTACAATTTTTAGCCACTGAAGGACATAAATTAGACAAAAATAAACTGCAGCTTTGGAGAAAACAAGTTAAATACCTAGGATATGTAATATCCAAAGAGGGTAGGACATTAGATGAGGACAGAAAAGTAGTGATTTTGCAAGCACCAAAACCCACTACCAAGAAGGAAATTATGTCCTTCCCGGGTACGACTAATTTTTTCCGGAGGTGGATTCCAAACTACGCCTTGGAATCTGCACCGCTAACTAACCTGATATATAAAAAGCCTATGGCAGCACAGGATTTGTTACAATGGATACCAGAAGCAGAATCTGCTTTCTGCAAACTGAAACAGTTAGTAGCGTCCTCATTAGTTTTAGGATTACCAAACTATCATAAACGTTTTTTCCAAACTGCAGATTGTAAGCAAGGTTATATGTGATCAGTGTTAACACAGCAGCATGGGGACAAGCAATGCCCTATTGCTTATTATTCATCACAACTAGACCCAGTGGCACGGTCTTTACCCCACTGTGTACAAGCAGTAGTTGCAGCTGCAATGGCAGTACAGGCTTCGGCCTCAGTAGTTTTGTTCCACCCTCTCACATTGAGAGTGCCTCATGCAGTCACGATTATTTTACTGCAAGAGAAGGTAGCATATCTTTCCCCTGCTAGGCATCTTTCCTGCATGACTATATTGTTGAGCCAACCTCATATGACAATTGAACAATGAACGACTATGAACCCTTCTACCTTGCTCCCAACCCCTGCAGATGGCACACCACACAGCTGCCTGCAGGTGATTGAGCAAAAGACACTGCCTAGAAAAGATCTCACGGATGTCCCCTTGGATGATGCCGAGGTGACATACTACATGGATGGCTCGTGCAAAAGGGGTCCTGCAGGACAGAACCTAGTAGGATATGCAGTAGTTTCTGATACTGAGATTATAGAAGTGAAACCTTTACCACACAATTTATCTGCACAGGCAGCAGAATTGATTGCCTTGACACAGGTATGTACCTTAGCAAAGGGTAAATGTGTGAACATTTTTACTGACAGCCAGTACGCTTTCTCTACTGTACATGTTTTTGCACAACAGTGGAAAAATCAAGGAATGATAACATCTACTGGCAAACCAATCAATCATGCACAGTTTATTATAGATCTTTTAAAATCTATTCAGTTACCTCAGAAAGTAGCTATTTGTGAATGCACAGCTCATACCAAGCAACAGGATAGGATTTCAAAAGGTAATGCGAGATCTGATACAGCTGCAAAGCATGCAGTTTCAGAAGTATTTCTTTTGAATGAGGAATTACAACCTTCTGAGATTTTAGACTTAGAAATGTCACTTACTACGCAGGCTGAAAAACAAAGATGGGTAAAACGAGGAGCAACTCTCGAAAAGGGGCTGTACATCTCTAAAGAAGGGAAACCGATATTACCATCTAATATCTTTAGATATGCAGCTTTGTTGAGCCATGGGCAATGCCATGTCTCAACAGGGGGGATGGTACAGCTGGTGAACCGAGTGTTCACGACATATGACTTCTTAAATTACTCTAAAATATTTTGTTTAATGTGCCACGTTTGTAATAAACATCATGCACAAGGGGCGTTAAAGCCCAAGCAAGGGAGTTTCCTTACACCACCGTATCCGTTTCATACTATCTGTATGGATTTCATAGAATTGAACAAATGTGAAAATAAGAAGTATTGTCTTGTCATTGTAGATATGTTTTTCAGATGGGTGGAAGCCTTTCCGACTAAAAATCCAGATGTGTCTACCGTAGCAAAAATTCTCGTTAAAGAAATCATCCCTAGATTCGGCATTCCGGAAAGGATCTATAGTGACAACGGTACACACTTTGTAAACCAAACCATACAACAGTTAAGTAAACATTTTGGTATTTCTTTAAAAAAATCATTGTGCATATCACCCGCAATCTGCAGGGTTAGTAGAGAGGCATAATGGAATTTTAAAGAGTAAGCTAAGGAAGTTAATAGTAGAGACACAGAGAAATTGGGTGTACTGTCTGCCCCTGGCACTGTTTAGCATGAGAACTGTTCCGAATGCAAAAGGATTGACTCCTTTTGAAAAACTATTTGGAAGGGCTTATTATATACCTCAGTGGAAACCTCTCATGCCCGCAGACCAGGAAGCCGACTGTACACTAGCAGGGTATATGAGAAATTTGTTGAATTCTAAACATCTGTTGCAGTCAAATTCTGTTTTAGATGAAGAACAAACCAGACCATCAGAAGTGGCAGTGGCACCAGGTACCTGGATTTGGGTGAAAACAACAAAGAAGAATTGGGCGTCACCAAAGTGGGAAGGTCCATATCAAGTGCTTCTGTCGACACCCACTACAGTCAAGATCACAGAGCATGCCTCGTGGATCCACCTGATGCACTGCAAACTAGTTAAGAACTTTGAACTGGACAAAAATCTTGTCACATGTCAAGAGCAAAAATGATAGAATCCAGAACAAACACAACCATTTCCTCAGAAGTATTGCATAATCATCCTGTTAACTGTACTAGTGACAATAATCTTTTTGTTGTGGCCATTCCTTTTTCCAGCCACACAAACTGAACTGAATAAACGTGAAGCGCTACTCATAGACTGGCACCCAAACTTCAACACTTACCAGGCAATTAAATATGTGCATTCTGAGACTTTCAATGTTTCGAATTGCTGGATTTGCACAGCTTTGCTGACAGCATACGGGGGATTATTAATGACTGCAGTCCCCCTAGGGGTCAACGAGACCTGGGAAAACTTGATTTATGATACCTCAACCATTACATCACAAGATAAAATAGCATTGCACTTGTCTGTTCCACAAAAGGGAACTGTGTGTTTTTATAAAAATGTAACTGTTCAGGTGGGTTGGAGCAATTGCAACGTGACTGTTTCTTATAAATGTTACACTAAAGCTAACAATGCAGGTTCTTATTGTAATACAAACTATGATTCATTTCTTGAATTGATGCATAAAACAATTGATGAAGTAAAACATAATTCTGTTCTTTGTAAACAACTGTCTATAATTGATAGAAAAATGTTTCATGCAGGGCGAGTGTATGTTCATAGCAAAGTTACTACTAAAGTAGAGGACTGTTATTTTGTGTGTGGCAGAAAGGCATACAAATGGTTACCTGAGAATTGGTCTGGCAGTTGTTTTTTGGGCTACCTGGTTCCGGCCATACGACACACTGCAGTTTTACCTCGAGGAAAAATTCGGAATGTCCGAGAGGTCATCAAGAAACCCGTCAAGAAACCTGAAAATCCAGTGGGGCAAATCGATGCGCACTGGAAAAACCATCATTCTATAGGGGATAAACTGACACACATGGACTTGAGTGACAGTGTTATATCGTGGGCAGGCATATCACCAGCATATGGAGCAGTGAAATCGATCTGGGAGCTGAGAAAACTGTCTAAACTTCTTGAAGTAAAGAGCAATGCAACGTTTTCCACTCTCGAATTGGTGACTGATGAACTGAATGCCATGAGAACTGTAGTGCTTCAAAACCGCATGGTTCTCAACTTCACCCTAGCGGCGAGAGGCGGTACTTGCGCTTTAATCCAGGAAGAGTGCTGTTCATATATTCCTGACCATAAACACGAGATAGACAATCATCTTGAGGTAATTCAGCAAGTGTCGGCCATGACCAAACCAGGACCAAACCCACTGATGGACTTTTTCCAGAAATGGTTTGGGGGGGTGGGGTACCATCCTAATGAACATCCTGATTGCCATTTGTGTAGGAATGCTCCTATTGGGAGCATGTGTTTGCTTTTTCATCCCCTGCATGAAAAGACTGATTAAAGACTTTATAGATATGTCAGTTTCTCAAACCTTATATCAAAGGGCTGAGTTTGAAGAACTATTGAAAAACTGAAATGCTTTCATAAGTTTAAACTGAATGACTCTCTTAACTGCAAATCCTGAGTAGGAAGAGGTTAGGAGAAGAAAAAAACTGTTTATGCTTATTTTGAAAGTAGAATAAAAGTATTAAAAGGGGGGGAAATGTCAGAAAAACATGTATTAGTGTATGTATTAGTAGTATGCTTAGTGCATTTAAGGCTTGAAAAGGGTTAACACGTTTATTCTATTTCACACTGCATAAAATCTGTATGAATTGCAGAAGCTTTCTAACCTTGTATTGTCATGAAATATGCGCAGCTATTGCTTATGCTTTGGAAATTTACAGGGAAGCAGATAATTTCTGCTTGTGTCAGGAAAATAATGAATAGAACAATATTGCTTGTATTAATGTTATGAGACTCAGATAAGGAGTTCCGCTTGTGCTGTGAGAAAACACACAGCTGCAGAAGCTATAGATAATTGGAACAAAGACTGCTTGAAAATATGAACTGCAATCAGCATTTGCTTGTGTCTGAGTTAGAAAAGTACCTTGAAATGTAACACATGTATTAGAACTACACAATAGAAGCTTGTAACGGGCTAGGGCCCACCAAGGCCAGGTTGTTTTTCTCAAAATGTTTTTCATAAATCCAGTCATGTCAGCAGAAAATCTGAGTAACATCTGCTGTAGAACAATACTGAAAGTTGTGTTTGATTACGTCAGCCATAGAAGGCAATGTCTTGTAGAACAGTATAAGAATAGCATACTTCCTGTTAGTAGTTAGGCAAAATCCTGTATTTGCATGTTTTTGTCTCCTTGCAGCAAGTTATTAAATGTGCCTTAACTGAACCTTATGTGTATTGGTCTTTGAAGTTTTTTCCTTTGACATAAATATAAACTGGAACTCAGTTAACTCTACTACACCGTCTCATAGTCTCAACCTACATGGTTTTACTCAGCTTGTCTCCTCCCCTACCCGTCTTGGCAAAAACCACTCCAATTCTATCCTAGACTAGATTCTCATAAATTCTCCTATTTTGTACCACCGGCCAGGTATACTATCTGACTCCATCAGTGACCACCTACCTATCCGCATTACTAGGTACTCACCCAACCTCACTAGTACTCACCTCTTAAAATACATCCACAACCAAAGAAAATTCAATACCACTTCCTTCAACAAATTTCTCTCAAATATTAACTGGTCCTGCCTATACTCTCTACCTTTAAATGATGCAGTTAGCTACTTCAACCAGACATTCCTATACATACTCAACTCTCTTGCCCCATCAGGAAAATAAAAGTCAAAGCTAAACATGCCCACTGGCTATCCAAAGAAACCTTCCCCCTTATGCATAAAAGAGATGCCACTTGGAAACAATATCAGAAAAGCAAATCTCCTGCCCTCCTACAATCTTATAGGGAACTTAGAAACCTTACAAAAAAAAAGAGTCAACCAGGACAAAAGAAAGTTTTACCTGTCTGACCAATCACTGAAAACTACTAACCCCCAGAAGTTCTGGTCAACCGTAAAAACACTTCTTAACCCTGGCTCACCCACAACCCCCAACCCTTTCCCAATCAATCTCCCTCAGATACCGCCATCCATTTAAATCACTACTTCATTGATACCATTTCTAAACTAGTACCTAACACCTCTAATAACTGCAATCCCACCTCTAATTCCACTTCCAGTTCTGTCACTTCAATTACCAGACCCACACCTTTTTCACATTCCCAATCTGACTCCACTAACCTCTCAGACCCCTTCATGCTCAAACCTGTCTCTGTTAGTTATTTTAAAAACTCTCCTCAGTAAACTCAAACCTTGTTCTCCTGCCCCTGATAACCTACCTTCCCAGTTTTTTAAACTTGCTGCTAACTCTATTGCCCTTCCTATCACCATTCTAATCAACCACTCATTCCAAGAATCCACTGTTCCCTCTATATGGAAGGAATACTTCACTATCCCACTACATAAAGGAGGTAACGCCACAGAACCATCTAACTTCCGTCCCATTGCTATTCTTTCTCCCCTCTCCAAAATTCTTGAAAAGTGTATCCATTCTCACCTGCTTTCCCACCTTACTCAAAACAATCTTTTAACCAACACCCAGCATGGTTTCAGGCCCAAGCACAGTACTAACACTGCACTCTTATCCTTCTCTCATACTGTAGCTGAGGCCAGAGACAATAATAAACTTGTGTCCTGCCTCTTCTTAGATCTCTCAAAGGCTTTCAATACAGTCTCTCACAACTTTCTACTTCATAAACTTTCTCAGCTGAACATTTCCATTCCCATTCTAAATTGGTTCTCAAGTTACCTGTCCAGTCACCTACAAGCAGTTAAATGGCAAAATTCCTTCTCACCCTTTCTGCCAGTTCAGACCGGTGTTCCTCAAGGTTCAGTTCTTGGTCCCCCCCTTTTCAACCTCTTCACCAATGACCTACACTCTTCCAGTAACCTCTCCTTTATCATACAGTATCCAGATGATTCAACTCTGATCTCCATTTCTGACTCTACAATAACCTTCACCATATCACCCAGTCTTCATTTCACTCTATTGAGAAGTGGCTCTCCAATAATCAACTTATCCTGAACCCCTCTAAAACTAAGCTCTTACTATTCCTACCTAAAACTCTAGCCCACCACAAATCCACCTTTCTCATATCCTCTCTAAATGGCACCATCATAACACCAGACTTACACACTAAACTCCTAGGTGTCATCATAGATGACCAGCTCAAACTAGACCTCCACATACTTCGTTCTATAAAGAAAACACACCAAAAACTGGGCATGCTATACAGAAACAGCAATTTCCTGACCCCCAACTCAAAACTACTGCAAGCCCAATCCTATCTCCTCCCCACCCTCCTCTATGGCTCCCCTCTATTTTCCAATCTACAAAATAACCTGCTGGCAAAACTGTACCAAACCTATAACAAAACTGCTAGATTTGTCACCAGCAGCCCCTATAAATCCCATCACTGCTCCACTCTCATAAAATTACATTGGCTCAAATTCCCACACATTCTGACCAAATGTCAGCTGATCCAAGCTTTCAGAATTCTTAATTCAAACTCTGACTGTCCATTTCTGTCCAACCTGGTCTCCTGGTATATCCCTCCCCAATCCCTGTGCAACTCTGATAAACTCTTACTACAAGTCTATAAACCCAACAAGAACATAGGTAAAATACTCTATAAACACTCCATCTACCTTACCTGGAACAATCTTCCACTCCAT